>NW_026114610.1:3251542-3343800 GCF_025201925.1 Gopherus flavomarginatus
CTAGACAGCCGGACTATCCTGCTGTCCGGGTGTCATTGCCTGAAATGATGGGGCATCCAGGATTTCCAGGTTTATGGATCTTGGATAGCAGACAGAATACCCCTGCTGCTTTTTTGGCCTGCTGCTTCTCTGTCTGGGATGTTTTTATCAGCCCTGGCACACAAAAATGGCATCATTGTGAGCGCCCACGAAGGCAAGATGAATTTTGGCTGCCTTGCTCAGCTTGACTTGCTCCTTCACCCCATTCCTGCCTTAGATCCTGGGTCACCTGGTGGCTGAAGGATGGTCCATTGTCTCAAGCGGTGCCAGAGCCTGACATAGTGCCCCTGGGCAGCCTTTGCTCTGCACATGCCGGCCATGCACATTTGCAAATACTTTAAAAGTGCCTGTCAGTAAGTTCTGGGGACAGTTGCTCACCTTCAGAGGAAGCTCCCTAAAATTGGCCTGTCTCACCCAGTGGTACATTGATCTCTGTTCAGATTGAGCCAAAGTGGAGGGGGAGCCTAGCTGCTGTGGCCGCCGCTGCTGTGAGGGCAGCCACTGTTGAGGATGAAGCCATCCTACAAGCACCTTCCACCAAGCCACCCACTGAAAATCCTGTAGGGTGTAAGGTGAGAGTAGAAGAACACTAGAGGTGGGGGCCTCCCTCTTCCCTCATCATCGGCCATCCCATACCCGGTGCTCCACCCAGTGGGGTAAAAATAATACAGCCATATCGCAAGAGTCAGTTGCGTTCTTTGTGGTTGCCCCACCATTTCCCTTGGGCCTGACCTGCCTTCCAGCTCAGCCACCACTGAAAATTGAAACACAAAAAAGTAGAGCCGTACAAGGCTTCAAAGCCCACTAAACCCAACCCCCCTTCTAATATGGCAGAAAAGCCACATGTCTCCTGACTAGGGAGGGACGTCCTATTGCCCCACAGGAAGTGGAAGGCCATGGTGTTCAGTCTCAGCAGCACTCATGGAGCAGGGGGAAACACATGGCTGAGGAAATTCCCCACAGCCAAAAGATAGGTCTTGAGCATCACAACTTTGTAGGCTAATGACAAGGTCCACTTATGCCACTGGCTGAGCCTTTCCTCACAGGCCAGCAACCGCTTCTCCCAGTTCGCGTTCCCCACATCGTCCCCACACGAAAGGTAGAAGGCCCAGCTCATCAGCCTGCCCACTCTTGCAGCCCTCCTCTTCCCCCCTGACTGAAAGGAAGGAGTATTGAGCCTCCCTCCCTTAGGCTCTTCAGCATTCCTGGGGACACCAAAACTGCACAAGTGACTTTGGGCCAGTAGGTCAACCAATAGGGCTGCCTCCCAGGCCAGGCTGCAGCCCAGCTTCAGGACTCAGAGGAAATGCAGCTCGCATCCCTACCTACAGGACTCCAGGCACAGCCAGACTTCTGGATCAAACATCCCCTCGTGCTCAAGTCACAACAGCTAGCGGGCAAAAGACAGACTTTCATGGCCTTTGAGAAAGCAAGACAGAGCCTTGGAAGACCCAGTAGGGTTAGGTGCCACAGGAATTGCTCTCAGATCCCACTGAGACTTCAACTCAGATAGCAGGATTCAAAATCCTGAGTGCTGGCCCTTACACCATGGGACCAATATGGAACACCCAGACCTCTGCTGAGTTCTGATGAGGATGACCCTGTGTGGGGCAACCCTGCATTTGCTCACCAAGTTGTCATGCAGCAGTTTGCTGCAGCTCCCAGAGGCCTTTCTTAATCCAGACTGAGAGGCCAGTGGGCATGTGATGAAGTTCCCCCTTCAGTCCTAGGCAATACATGGTCCTTCCTAGGAAAGGCCAAGTCCTGAAAAGGAGAAGCTGAAGTCAAGGAGCGTCCTCAAGAGATGCCTTCTGAAGATCTTGGAAGATATTACAGGGAGAACTGTCTTTTTCACTGACCTGAACCGTAGACCCTCATATTAAAAGCCTGATGCTCTACCAACTGAACTAGCCAGGCTCACCTGTACAAATGGCAAATTTCATGCAGAAGAGAAATTAGTCATGAAAATGAGGGCAGGAAACAATACAGAAAACTTGCTACTCTTGCTTTCTTAGCAGTCCTAGCCCCAGCCTGCTCCTCCATCTGGCGCCCTGAGGCCTTATTCTTTCTTTAGTTAAATATCAAATCCAGGAGAAAACACAGTTATACAGAAATGTCATTGGAAATGCAAAAATTAAAAAGGAAAATGCAATTCCCAACACTGTAGCGTATCTGGGCCATTCCTGTATCAAGAGCACCCACTAAGGTCCCTGTGTGCTTACAAGAAACCTGGAGGAACTCATACCACAGCCTGAACATGAAACTCAACTGCTCCCAGGTGCTGCAGTAAAACCCTTTCCCAGCTGTGAAGTTGCACTCCATAGGATTTTATGAAAATATGCTAATGAGTGTGAATATAAAGTAACTGAAATATGCTTCATGCAAAAGGTCTCTTGTAAGGTATCATTACAAAGCTTATAATCTACTATGTGTGTTCATCCTATTCGTACGAACCGATAATTCCTGTATCTGAAACTAGAAATATGAAATATAACTCTGAGGTCCGATTGTAATGATGCAAAGTGTGGTTTGGACTCTTGATGGCTCCCATTAACCAGGACAATTGACTGGAGATGGCTCTGTCCTGCACCATCTGTGAGTAAGGCCAGGAAGAATGAAGGCTTGGGGTCTCCCAGGACATGTGACCATGTCACCTGGTACAGGAATCCATCTTAAACCTGGGGCTTTTCCCCAGGAGAGAGACAAAAGTTTCCTGCCTCGTAGCAAAGCTGTATAAGGGGATGGAACAGAAGAAAGGTGGGTGCAGTCATGAGAAATCCCCTAGCTACCTTGAGCTGGAACAAGGACTATACCTGGTGAAAAGATTGGGCCCAGACAAGAAATAAGTCTAGACTGTGAAAGAAGAGTATTGGAAGATCTCTGAGGGTGAGTCTTGATCTGTATTGAGTTTCATGCTGTATTAGGCTTGGACTTGCATGTTTTTGTTTTATTTTGCTCTATGGAGAATACAAATGGCACAGAGAAGGAAAAGATAATGCCATAGAAAAGTCTCTGTGTGTGTGTTAGATGGGTGGAGTGTGTCTAGAAATCACTCTCCTCTAGTTTCTTTTCTATGATTTCCTTTGGAAAAACTGAAGCAGGGAACAGAAGCCATTGCTACCACCTCTGAGACTTGAACTCATGACTTTTAGATTATGAGACTGACATGCTGTCAACTGCACTAAGTAGACTTGGTAAAGCTTTAGGCTCCGTGCATGTAGGACCCTCCTACATCAGTGACTGGGGCAGGGAAGGAGCCAGGGGTGTGCTGGAAGAAGCAGGGAGCTCTGGTGCCCACAGACCTGTCCTGGCAGCTTTCTCAGCAGCAGAGAAATCAATTTGCCCTGCCAGTGAACAATCTCCTGGAACTAATGGCAGCACAGGGGGGATGTTTCCAAGCTGTTCACCTACTGCCACATTTTGGAACTTACTCTCCTTTTCCTAGCAGGGCACTTTCCATGGGAATTAGGCAAAGCAAACTACACAGGTAAGAGGAACACGTTGGGGAAGGTACACGGGGAACAGAATCCAGGGCTCCAGATAAGGCCTGAATTTATAATCCCAGCAGCTTGCCCTTCTGCACTAACCAATTGCACCATTGCAGATGCTGTTTAGATGGATTTGGGAAGCAGGCAGTTCCCAGTCTCTGTGGTTCACACCTTTGCCTATTAATTGAAAAGCAGCTGGTTCAAACCTAATTCAAGATGCGGCTTTTCAGTGATGAGACTCCAGTACGTTTTAACAGGAAGAAAATCTCCTCTATTCTGGTTTAGCCCCATTTGACTCCTTCTGCCCATCTTCTCCGCGCCCTCCAGTCTCTTTCCTTCCCCACTGGGGCCATGCAGAGAGGAGCCGCAGTCAGTCTCTGTCACAGAGAGTCTGTATCCTACAAACGGAGGGAGGGGTCACTCTAAAACATTGATAACGGGGAGGGGAGGGGTGTGCGTGGTTAGGGGGAGAAAGGATGGAGACCTAACAGTGGGGCCCAGAGAGATTCCTCCAAACAGGGGAGATCCCCTGCTGCCCCCCATCTGCGGGAAGAACAACTGTGTGTGGGGGGTCTCCACATTCTGTTCCCGCCCCAAGAGCCAACTATGGCAATGGGAGCTGCAGGGCTGGAGTCTGTGGGCAGCAGTGCTCAGAGATGCCCCCAGCCCTCCCACTTAGGGGCTGCTGCCAGAGGGGGGTGCAGGTTTCTTTCAAGAGCTGCCCGAGGTAAATGCTGCACCCTTCATCCTCTCCTGTACTCTCAACCCCCTGCCCCAACCCAGACCCCACACCTGCACCCAAACTCCTTCCAGGACCCTGCTCCTTGCACACTCTCCTGCACCTCAACCCCCTGACTGAGCCCAGACCCTGAACCCAAACTCTCTCCCAGATCCCAGCCCCTCTCCCTCCCACACCCAAACTCCCTCCCAGAGCCTTAGGCAAGTGTGGGGAGGGGGGGGCAGGACTTGGTCCCATTCTGGGCACCACCAAAAATTATACCAACCTGCCGCCTCTGTCCAGGCCAACCTTCTGCTGATGCACTTCAGCCCACACCCGTGCAGGGTTTGAAGCTTCCATTGCTTAAATTCCAGGACACTGAGGGATTTCAGCTCCACTTTGCCCACAGGGAACCTTCACCCCACTCCCAACCAGGTTCTTGTCCATGGGATCACTGTTAGGGGGACTGGGTCCCTCGGTGTCTTTTCTCTCTCTACGACAGGCCAGGGTGCAATAACTGGGGCATCAGAGCACCCAGGACCTTCTGTGGGGCTGCCATTCCCCTTCCCCTTCTCTGGTCTCATCTGTCATTGACTCCAGCCTTTTCTCTATCCATCGTCAGCACCTCCCAAGCAAGCTGCACTCACCTCAAAAAGACATAAAGTCCTGTGGCACCTTACAGACTAACAGACGTATTGGAGCATAAGCTTTCGCATGTGAATACCTGCTTCGTCAGATGAACGTGGCGGAAATTTGCAGGAGCAGCTATAAATATGCAGGTAAGAATCAGTCTAGAGATAAGGAGGTTAGTTCAATCAGGGAGGATGAGGCCCTCTTCTAGCAGCTGAGGTGTGAACACCAAGGGAGGAGAAATTGCTTTTGTAGTTGGCTCGCCAGGCACAGAATTCCCACTGCATTCATCCGATGAAGTGGGGATTCACCCCTCAAAGCTTATGCTCCTGTACATCTGTTAGTCTATAAGGTGCCACAGGACTTTCGCTTTTTAAAAATCCTGGTTAACGCAGCTACCCCTGTGATACTCCAAAAGACAGAGACAGTGTCCCCTATTGGGTGTACATCACTGGCCTCTCTCCTTTCAAAGCACTGACTGCCCCTCTGTTTCCTTGCCTCTCAGTCTGAGCAGATGGGACCTTTCCCTCCAGTGCTGGAGGATTCACCCTTCTCATCTACCCTTGTCCCAAGCAGCACAGTGAGAGGGAATCTTAAATGTACCAAGGTGACTTTGGAGCAGAAACCCCCCAGACCTTCCATGCAATTGGCACTTGCCCCTCACTGAGCAGGACTGAAACTGGTGGGCCACATCCCCTCTGGGCATGAGCAAAGCATCAAGGTGAAAAAATGAACCTGGATATGCTGGGGAGTGAACCCAGGGTCTCATACATGCAAAGCATGTGCTCTACCACTAAGCTACATCCCCAGATGGGCTGTGTTTGCTATGGGTTATACTCAAAGCCTTCCTGTCCTCACTGCATCCAGTGACCTATAAGCTTCACAAGAAGCCCATTCCCCTCTCTGAGGACCAGGCCTGCTCTCCTGGAGGTTACTTGTTCATAGGAGTCACTTTGCAGCAGGGCAAGATTCTATGTGTGGGGCAGAGAGAGTTTGTGCCCTGGACTCAGGGGGCAGAGACACAGTCAGCCCTCTCCCCTGCATTGGGTGGTGGGGGTGCTGCAATCCCCTGCTGTAAGGTCATTGAGGGGTATGCTGTGAGCAGCTCAACACCTCACCCTGGTGGCAGAAGTGGGGTGGGGAGTTCTAGGTGTTTCCACCTGCCTGTGAAGTCCAGCTTTCCCCAGCACATTCACTGTGGTGCAATTCGGTCACTGTTTCCATGGCTGAACAGCAAAGAATCACTCCCAGTTTCCCTTCTAGCCGCAGCAGGATTAGCCTGTGTCAGTGGTTAATGAGGTGGATCTAGTTGTAGATTGTTATTCATTCCCCACCTTGACAATTCACACAGTCCCTTTCCTAATCAAATCCCCAACACCTCAGTGATCCTGGTAGCAGGGGTTGGGTCCTGAGACTTTGAGGGTCCTTTTTACCCTTCACCTGGAGTGAACTCAGCTTTTCCCCCATCCCAGACAATCCATGAAATAACAACAGAGGCATAAAGAAAGAGGGGAGGGAACATCTCACTGCCAGGGCTGGATGTGCCCAGGGCCCCAACTCATCCATTGTTTCCATGGAATTTGGCCCCCTGCTTTGCACAAGGGACAGAGAAAGATCTTGCTGTTCCTGTGTCTGTGCAAGGTAAATTGTGCTTCTGTATGAAAGAGAGGATGGAAATGGCCCCATGATGGGACAATATCTTCAGGATTAAGACCTAAGGACTCAGGCTGAGTCCTTTAACAAATTGTCTTCCATGGAACAGGGCCAGATTCAGCATTTTTGCCACCCCAAGCGGAAACAAAAAATAAAAAAGCTGCAATCAGCAGCAGCTCTACCTCTGCCACTTTTGGCAGTGAGTCTTTCCCTCCAAGGGGGACTGAGAGGACCCAATAGCCACAGAAGCCTCCCCATTCCATTGGCCATCCCTAGTGCCTGGAGCCAGCCCTGCCATGGAGACACTGGGAAGATGGGGGAATCAGGAAACAGCCACAAATTTATTTACATTGCAAGTGAAGAATGACTGAAGGTTTTTTTAATGGAAGTCAGTTTTTCCCGACTGGGAATTGAAGCCAGGGCTTGGTAATGAAAGTGCCAAATCCTAACCACTAGACCACCAGGGAGCTGATAATGTTGTTTTTTTTCTCACTTATGCTACACTTTCTTAGGCTACTTTCTATCCACTCTCTGACAGTACTCCATTGTCCACTCCCTGAGGGGTTAAGAACAGAGAGTACAGGAACCCCTGTACTCAGGGTCACAACCTCAGCCCAACACAAGCCACTGAAATAAACTCTAAGGATGCTTCCTCCAGCAGGATCACAGAGCCACGCAAAAAAAAATCAGGAGGAACCATCCTCCTCTGTCTTCATTTATCCCATCGCAACCCTCTCAGCAGCCGACTCTTGCAGGAAGGACACTCAGACGATAGGAGCTCTGGCATAGAGACCAAGGGAGGGGTTTTGCTTCCTCTCACTGTGAGCTGATCACAGTCTGACTCCGTGCAACAGGGCTCTGAACTTTGTCACCTTGTGTGTTCTGAGAGCAGAGCTCCCCGGACCCTTCTGCTGAGAGCATGGTGATTGCACAACAGCTGCAAGGCCTTTTTCCCTCTCCTTGGCTTCCCCAGACTTTCCCCACAAATGGTTCTATCAGGTGCTGGAGGGATCTAAGGACCTGCAGGTTTCCCTCACCCATCTCTTAAAGCAAACAGTGATTCTCTTCTCTGACACTCCTGGGTCTGGGCTTCTTTTGAGTTTTTCCCAAGGGTGGGGCCTGATTCCCTGTGAAAATGTGTGTGGTACCAGCTTGTCTGCCCCCTCTCTGGGAACCGAGAATCTTTTTCAGACTCTCCCCCACTAGATGAGTCCAACAGCACCTCCCCTTGGTGGGAGAATCCTAAATTCCGACCTCCCGCCCTAGTTGCTCTGACCAGCTGATGGCGGCAGCATGCTAAATCAACCCCAGCTCTCTGGGCTAGAAAGCAGCATCTAACCAGCCTTGTGACAGCTCTGGTTTGCTCGCTGGAGACATAACAAACCAGGAAAGAAGGCAAATGTAAGACAGGGAACCTCAGCTCACAAATAA
The DNA here is from genome assembly GCF_025201925.1 of Gopherus flavomarginatus. NCBI lineage: Eukaryota > Metazoa > Chordata > Testudines > Testudinidae > Gopherus > Gopherus flavomarginatus. The sequence goes on from NW_026114610.1 coordinate 3,259,502, forward strand.
AAACCTTCAGGGCACCTTCTACACTGCGTCTGGGCAGTTGACTGACTTTAAATCTAGCTAGCTCTGTTGGTAGAGCATGATGCTCTTAATCCCACCATCATAAATCCAAGCCCCATGGTGGGTGGTAGCGACAGCCCTTAGGTGTCACTCTTCTGCTAATAGTCACAGATCAAAATGAAACAAACTCTCTATGCTCTTTGGCAGGTCATGTTTCTTCCTCTCTCTGAGCTTCAGTAAAACATGAAGAGAGAACAAACTGACATTTGCATCCTATGTTAAGAGAGTATTTTCTCCTCTTCCATTGTACACCAGGCAAGAAGAGGAGATAATAACCAGTTAACGGATGATTGCAGAGGGAAAAGTTTGGTCTTTATAAATAGGACAATGATCAATTGGTCTCCATGTCCACTGATGGTAGGACAAGAAGTAATGGGCTTAATCTGTAGCCAGCGAGATTCACGTTAGATATTGGGAACAGCTTTCTAACTCTGAGGGTAGTTAAGCTCTGGAATAGGCTCCCAAGGGTGTCTGTGGAGTCTCTGTCATAGGAGGTTTTTAAGAACAGGTTGAACAAACCTCTGTCAAGGATACTCTGCATATACTTGGTCCCAAAGACAACCTGCTCTGGCTCTGGTTCCCTCCTTCTGCTCCCTGCCTGGGCCGGCAGTTGGGGGCACTTGATCCCACATGCCCCAATGCATCATCTCTGCTTGACCCTGCCTCAGCAGAGAGGGCTGGATTTCATGACCTCTCCAGGGCCCTTGCAGCCGTACAGCTCTATAATTTGATGCCATCGCAATACAATATAAACAACAACAAAAGTGGAAACACCCCAATCTAACATCTAACAATTCAGCGTGAACTGACATTCCACAGCACAAAGTGACAACACGTAGGAGTGCAAAGTCCGACAATTCAGCACCATGCAAATGAACGCCGCATGGGGCAGAATGACGCACTGCAAAAGAGCTCAGCTCAAACCAGTGCAACACAAGGCGGTGCAAAAACCATACAACACGAAACAATGTGTCAGAGTGCAAAGTGACACTGTGCAAAACAGCTCAGTGTGGGACAACAACACAGCACAAACCCACACAACAGAATCACATAGAAAGGTAGGGCAGGGAGGGACCCCGAGAGTCCGGGCCAAGTCTCCCTAGGCCACCCCGACAGGTGTTTGAAGAACAGGGAAACAAAGGGCACCACACACTTATGTTTTTTGGATGAGTCAAGAAAAGGGAGTAGCATTGTCCCCCTCGGGTAGCCCCTGTTCAATTCCAGGTCAGAAAACAAAACTCTTCTGCAAGAATATCCAAAAAATGTTGTGTTTCACTTCACTTCATAAGTACAGTTGTGTGGCAATTAAATGATGACTCTAAAGTTTCCTAAAAGTGTGGGAAATACGGATGTATCTGAGGAAATGGCTTGGAATGAAGGAAGACAAAAAATTGATCAGTTGAGAGAACAGGCCCTGTTTCCCCCTGGTTTGGAGCTTCTCTCACAGCTACTGGAATAGAAAAGCTAAGCAAATGGTGTTCTATTGTTCCAAAGGAGATTGAAGTGAGGCCATTTTCTCCAGATAGAATTAAATCGTAATGTCAGGAGTGGGATGTGAAACCACGTCTCTATGCAGAGACCAGAACACCCATGGGACTGGAAGAAAAAGTCTTATAGCTAGCACTTTAGACCAGTCCACCATCCTGATACTACAAAGAATATGACTTATCAATCCTAGTTTTCATTTATAGTTGATGAACTCTTTAGGGAGGTCGAGATGGCACATCTCTTTCAACTCCTAGAGACCTTCTACAGCGCAGCTGATTTTTAGACACACTCACCTGGACCTAAAGTTACATATTTCCTGGAGAGCCATGAGTTCTGAGGTGTTAGAATCTCCCTGCTCACATTTTAAGTGAACAAAAGATGGGTGCTGGCATTCTGAGACAGTAATCGTGAACCTCAAAATCCTGCCCTGGGGGCCAGAGAGTTAAGCAACCAGCCTCTACCAGGATAGCATCCTATCTGGGAACAACTCACTGGTCAATAGCTGGGGTGTGAAATTCTCATTTCTTTGTTGTCACTGTAGTCCCCACTTTGCTATTGCTTGTCTGTATAATCTCTATCTGGTGCTGTGATTGTTTCAGCCTGCTGTATAATTAATTTGTTGGGTGTAAACCAATTAAGGCAGTGGGGTATAATTGGTTAGATAATCATGTTACAATATGTTATGATTGGTTAGTTACATTTCAGTAAAATGATTGGTTAAGATAGAGCTAAGCAGAACTCACGTTTTACTATATAGTCTGCAGTCAATCAGGAAGTAAGGGGGGGAATGCGAATGGGAATTGGGGTAGGGGAATTGGAATTATGTTTTGCCAACAGGGGGAATAGGAACAGGGAAGGGGAACAGGGACACAGGCAAGTCTCTGTGGTGTCAGAGCTGGGAAGGGGGATCCTGAGGAAGGAAATTGGAATCATTTCTTGCTGGAAGTTTACCCCAATAAACATTGAATTGTTTGCACCTTTCAGCTTCGTGCATTGCTGCACTCTGGTCACGTGAGAAGGACCAGGGAATGGGAGGTTGATGGGATAAACCCTCTAACAAGTACGTCTTTCAGGGTGTGAAAAATCCCAGGACCAGTATAATTAAGCTGACCTAAGCCATGATTAGATAGTGCTAAATGAAAGGAAAGATTGTTTTGTCAATGCAGCTACTACAGGGATGAAAAGCCTCTCCCCTCACTGTAGCAATTGTCTACTCCTCCATGCTACAGCAGTATTTTAAGGGTAGACAGCCTCAGAGTGACACCAAATTTGGCTCCATGGATGCTCAGGCACTAAGACAACAACAACACACTAATGCTTCCCTAGTTGACAGGATTTGAACCTGCATGGGGAAACCCCCCCCAATGGATTTCTAGTCCATTGCCTTAACCACTCACCCACAACTACTTGATGTGCAGCTGCTTCACTACACAATATTTCTGTTCTCACAGAATTGTCACTTCAAATTGCTCAGACCAGCTCCCCCAGCACACTCACGGCTGTGCATTAGTGTGTGTCCATGGTGACAGGGAGCAGGGGGGGTTGGATGGGTCAGAGGTGGGGGGGGCAGTCAGGGGACAGGCAGCGGTTGGATAGTCATGTGAGTCCCAGGGGTTTGTCAGGGGACAGGTAGGGGGTGGGGTCCTGGGGGGAAGTTGATGGGGTCTCAGGAGGGGGCAGTTGGGGACAAGGAGAAGGGAGGCTTAGAAAGGGGGTGGGGTTCCAAGGGGCAGTTAGGGGCAGGGGTCCCGGGAGGGGGTGATCAGGGGACAAGGACCGGTGGCGCTTAGATAGGGGGTGGGGTCCTGGGGGGCAGTTAGGGGCAGGGGTCCCAGGAGGGGGTGATCAGGGGAAAAGGAGCCGGGGGGAGTTGGATGGGTTGGGGTTTCTGTAGGGGGCAGTCGGAGGGAGTAGATGGGGGCAGGGTGGGGCTTCCCTCCCCCTGGAGTGTCCTGTTTTTTGAATGTTAAAATATGGTCTTCCTCCATTCACAGTGCAACTCTCCACTCACAGAGCGCTGCCGCATGAGGCCCCCCTCCTTCTTTTCCAGTTGGTAGTGGCCAAGGGAATGCTGGGAAATGTAGTTCTTTCCCTGCTCCAGGGCTGGCTCTATAGGCAGGGAGCTAACGAAGAAACTACAGCTCCCAGAGCCCCCTGTTGGTTCTCAGCTCCCCTGCTGCCCTTGCAAATGGGCTGCCCCAAGCAGGTGCTTGCTTTGCTGGTGCCTAGAGCCGCCCTACGGGGGTGACGCTCCGGCTCCCCAGCGGCAGGGCAGCCTGAACTGCAGTCCAGCCTGTGCACCTCAGGCTGCCGTGAGCGCCATCTTGCTACTGAAGCCAGAACTGCAGGGTCAGTCCCAGCTCAGCCTGAAAGCCTCAGCTGACAGGGACCATCTTGGTTCAGGGCTGGCTCCTGGCTTTTTGTGTGCCCCCCCTCCAAAAAAAGGGGGGGCAGGGGCTGGAGTGCTGCCACCAAGCACATGCTTGGAGCACTGGTGCCTGATCTCAGCACTGGAAATGGAACCCAGGAGTCCTGGCTCCCAGCCTCCCTTCCTCTAACCACTAGAGCCCACTCCCCACCCCCTTTTGGGGAGCCAGGATTCCTGGGTTCTAGCCCCATCTCTGGGAGCAGAGTGGAGTCTAGTGGTTAGAGCAGGAGGAGCCAAGACTCCTGGGATCTACTCTCAGAGCTGCTGTGTGATCCTGGACCTCTGTTTCTCCTCCCACTTTTTGGATATGGAGCCTGTAAACTCTCTGGGGCATGGCCTATTTCTCGCTGTGTCTGGGCAGCACCTGGCCCAACGGGGCCCTGATCTCAGCTGGGGCAGGGCCTGTCTCTGTGTCTGTGCAGCCCCTGGCACAACAGGGGTTTGAGTCTGCCCTGCTCTCTGTAGGTGCTGCTATTGTACAGATAAATAGTCATGATACTAAAAGGCGTGGCAGTGTGTGAGTGCACCACCATTGCCATGCAAGGGGAAAGCCGGTACAGATTACTGGGGCCTGGTGGTCCAGAAGAGGGACCAGGGCCTGGCTTCCCTGGCTTCATTGCCCCTTTTAGCTGGTCCACTCTTGCTGGGGAGCCTGAAATTTTTTTTCATTGGGGCCTGAACCTGCTTTCAGCGGCCCTGCGGGTATGGCGGGACTTGCCCCCCTTCACAGAGCATGGGAGTGTCAATAGGCACCTATGCATGGTCCCCCCAAGCAGGGCCAGGATGGAAATAGGGGGCTTATGCCCCCCAACATGGAGAATCTGGGGTGCAACCTTGCTTAACGGGTCAGTCTGTCCTTTCTCTGACTGTCCCATTCCAGCTTCAACTAGCGCTTGTGTTTCATTCGTTCTTTTTCATTCCTCTCCTTCTCTAGCTTGTATGTTCTTGCTTTCTTTTTTCCCCTCTATCTTTCATGCTCTTCCTTTCTTTCCTTCTTTTTCTATTTTTTTCTCTCCCTTTATTTCTTTCTCTGCCTTCCATGTTCTTTTTGCTCTCGCTCTCTCGCTGGTTATTTTTTTCACTCGCTCTTTTTCCTCGCTCCCTTCCAAGCCAAGCAGGTTCTCCTCGCACATACATTTTGACAGGTTTTCCTCCTGATCACTGAGTGTATTAAGCACGTTTCAGTGGGGGTTGGCATGCCAGGCAGCAGGGAGCAGGTTGACCGGGTGTCTTTGTGGCTGTCTGCTGGCCACGCATAAGCATGGTCCTTCCCAGGGCTGGCTTTAGGCTGAATCGCCCGATTCCGGGGAATCGGGCCCCACGCCTAAGAGGGACCCGCACTTTAGGCACCTTTTTAATTTTTTTTTTAACTTACCCCGGTCCCCGGCTGCGGTGTGCTCCGGGGTCTTCCATGGTCCCGCTCCTTTGAGCGAAGCGCCGTCGGGAGTGCAGCGCGGCTCCGCTCTCCCAGCTAGAGCTCCAGCCAGGGCGGCGGGGCTTGCCACGCTCCAGCTGGGGCTCCAGCCGGGAGAGCGGGGCGGCGGGGCTTTGCTGCGCTCCGGCCGGGGCTCCAGCCGGGAGAGCGGGGCGGCGGGGCTTTGCTGCTTTCCGGCCGAGGCTCCAGCCGGGAGAACGGGGCGGCGGGGCTTTGCCGCGCTCCGGCTGGGGCTCCAGCCGGGAGAGCGGGGCGGCGGGGCTTTGCTGCTTTCCGGCCGGAGTGCGGCAAGCCTGGTGGCTCCGGCTGGAGCGCGGCAAGCCCCGCGACCCCTGCTGGAGCTCTGGGCTCTTTAAATAGCCCCCGGAGCCTGAGGTAGTGAGGGGCTCCGGGGGCTTTTTAAAGGACCAGGGGCTCCAGCTGCCTTTGCCACCACGGTCCTTTAAATAGCCGCCGGAGCCCCACCTCCCTCAGGCATTCCCCAGCGCTCCCATGGCTATTTAAAAGGTCCGGGGTGGAGTAGAAGTGGGTTTGGGGGCTATTTAAAGGGCTGGGGTTCCAGCTGCCTCTGCTGCACCCCCTGACCTGCCCACAGCAGTCTGGCCCCCCCGCCTGCAGCCAGCTCTGCACCCCGTGCCCACAGCCAGCCCCTGCCACACACCCCTGCAGCCCTGCCCAAAGCCAGCCAGCCCACCACACACTGCTGTCCTCACCAGCCCTGCACACCCTGCCCAGCCCGCATACCTCTGCCCTGTCTCCAGTCAACCCCTGCTGCACCCCACTGCCTGAAGCCAGCCAGTCCCGCACTCCCCTTTCTCCAGACCTGCAAACCCCTGCTGCACCCCCCTGCGGCCCTGCCTGAAGCCAGCCCGCCCCACACCCCCTGTCTCCAACCAGCCCCACACCCCTTGCCCTGCCTGCAGCCAGACCCTACCTCCAGTCAGCCCCTGCCCTGCCTCCAGCCAGCCCCATGTCCACTGCTGCCCTGCAGTTTCCAGGGCAGTAACCCTGCACAGCTGCTTCAATGAGGGGGGCAGGGAGCAGCTGGGACCAACACATGTGCACACCCCCAGGGAGTGGCGGGGACCCACACATGTGAAATGGCAGTCATTAATAGCCAAACAACAGCATATATGATGTAATGCATATAATATATAATTTTATTATTCATATAGTTATGGACAGTAAATAATACATGAAAGAAATGAAAGGCTTTTTTTTCTACTTTTTTTTTAAGTCATCCCTGACAGGGCCCCTCCGAAAATGTTCGAATTGGGCCCCACACTTCCTAAAGCCGGCCCTTGTCCTTCCCTCCTCTTGCCCCTCCCACAGTTGCTCTGCAGCTTTTAAGCCTTCCCTTGGAGCTGTCAGCACCAGCCGCCTCTGCTCTAGGTGCCCAGAGCAGAAAAGGTGTGTTGGGCTCCAGCCTGGGACTCTTCCTCCATCCTGCCTAGTCCTGACTATCAAGCCTGGCCCTGGCACTCCTTCCTTCAAGTGCCATGTGGACAAGAGGCAACATGTGGCTGCAAGCAAAATGGCCAAACTTGTGGGCATCAGGCAAAGCTGCGACAATCCCAAGCATCTGGTCAAACCACAGGATTGCAGGTATCAGCAACCAGAGTAGCAAGTTCTAGAGCCTCAACCCATTGTGGTCCTCACAACCAGGCTCTAGAGGGCAAGTTACCCAGCAAGAGAAGAAAGATTTGCTCTTGCGCAGCTGGAGACAGGGAAGATAAGCACTGTGAGCTCTAGGGGGTTGTCATAACGTTCCACTGAGATTTGAACTCAGGATGCAGAGTCTTGAGTGCTGCCCATTACACCATGGTACCAGCTTGTGCTGTTATCTCTGCACATCGGTGACCCTCGTGGGGCCAGATCGTGTAAGGGACTGTTGGCCCCTTACTAAAGCTCAGTGGGTTTTTGGTTGGCTAGTTCCCTGTACCAACAGAAGGGGGAAGGCTCAATAGGAAATCAGGACCCTAAGACTGTGTGATGCAGTAGGGACTGTCTGTGTGGGGAGTGGGAGAGCAGGGGAGGACTTTAGGAGATGGACGATGCCAGAGCCTGTAACCTGAGCTAGGTAAGGGAGGGGAAAGGTCAAACACCTTGGCCCGGGAAGGGGAACAAAGGAAGGGAGCGGCAGGAGGGAAGCAGTTGGAGTTTGGGCTTGGGGCTGGATGGGCGGAATTCAGGGTATCCTAGCTAGGATCCAAGCACCCTGAAAGCCCAGAAGGACTCGGTGGAGGGGTCCTGACTGTGCCTACAAGCTCTGCTGTAACCTGCGTTCCTGTTGTCCAATAAACCTTCTGTTTTACTGGCTGGCTGAGAGTCACTGTGGGTCCCAGGAAGAGGGGTGCAGGACCGGACTCCCCACACTCCGTGACAACTGGTGGCAGTGGTGGGATATACTGCACCCCGTGGACGGCGCTTCCTGCAGTAAGTGACTGGGGAGCAGTAAAACGAAGGGGTGGTTAACCCCTGGGAGTGTGTGCCCAGTGAGAAGGACTTTGCAGTAACAGGGTCCCCCGGGGGATTGCAGCGAGCGGTCCCAGGGGCAGAGGAGTCTGCAGCTCGACCCTGGCAGAGAGGTGGTGACCTCACGAAGGGCTGGTGCACTAGGGGTCCCCCTGGAAACCGTGGGGAGCGGCGAACACCCCTGCCTGTGAGTGCCCAGCAGGAAGATGTATGCCAAGCGGCGCAAGTGTGACCTGCTGGAGCTGTGTAAGCAGAGGGGGCTGCACCCGGGGAGACGCACCAAGGACCAGCTGATTGCCCAGCTGGAGCAGGGAGACCGCATGAATGAACGGAGCCCTGTCTCTGAGGGAAGCAGCCGAGCAGATGCAGCGCAGGCACCAGTGACTGTCCCTGCTGGGAGTGGTCAGCCGGCAGACGAGGGCTTCCCGAGACCCCCCCTTCCTAGGCGTAGAGGAAGGGCGGGGAGGAGCCCAGTGTATACCGAGGGCACCGTGACCCCCCCGGCCAGCAGGGGATCCTCCCGGCAACGCTCGGCATCCGTGGAGCGGATGCGGCTGGAATATGAAAGGGAGCTGAGACGGGAAGAGCTCGAGTTAAAGAGGCGAGAGCTGGAGGAGAAGGCGAAACAGCGTGAACATGAGGAGAACCAGCGTACACATGAGGAGAACCAGCGTACACATGAGGAGAACCAGCGTAAACATGAGGAGAACCAGCGCCAGCGAGAGTGGGAGGAGAAGGAGAAACAGCGTAAACATGAGCTGGACCTGGCCCGGCTGAGGAGCAGTGAGGCTCCGGCTGCAGTGAGTGAGGGGGGACCCAAGCCTACAAAGAGCTTTGATAAGCACTTGCTGCCCCGGCGTAAGGAGGGGGAGGACATAGATACCTTCCTGACGGCCTTTGAGAATGCCTGCGAGCTGCACAGGGTTGACCCTGCAGACAGGATCGCAGTTCTCACCCCCTTACTGGACTCCACAGCCGTGGAGGTGTACAGCCGACTGAAAGGGGCGGAGGCAGGGGACTACGAACTGTTCAAACAGGCCCTGCTCCGCGAGTTTGGGCTGACTCCTGAGATGTACCGGAAAAAGTTCCGGAGCCAGCGTAAAACCCGTGAGGTCACATACCTACAACTGGTCAACCGGGCGCAGGGGTATGCTCGCAAGTGGACAGCTGGGGCCCAAACTAAAGAGGACCTGCTTGACCTATTCATACTGGAGCACCTGTACGAGCAGTGCCCGTCCGACCTGAGGCTGTGGTTGATGGACCAGAAGCCGGAGAACCCGCAGCATGCAGGCCAGCTGGCCGACCAATTTGTGGACAGTCGGGCAGGGGATGGCAGGGAGGAGTCTCGAAGGAGCAGGCCTGCCTCAACGCAGAGAGAGAGTCATCATGGGACCTCCCAAAGGGGGCCTATGGAGAACCCCCCCAAAAGGGGAACATCCAGCGGCAGGTCCCTCCGACCCACTCAAGGGGACCCACGAGATATGGGCTGCTATCGCTGTGGCCAACGAGGTCACATACGGGCCCAGTGCCCCAAGCTCAGGGACAGACCAAGCAGACCCAACCCGCAGAGGGTGGACTGGGTAAAAACCCAATCGGAGGAGGGGCTACATTCCCAGGAAAGGGGGGCTGGCAACATACCACCTGTGGATGCTCCCGGTTCCGGGTTTTTGGTTTACCGGGTGGGCGCGGGGCTACCCCTCCGGAAGGAGTGCATTGTTTCCCTGGAAGTGGATGGGAGGAAGGTCACTGGGTACTGGGACACGGGCGCAGAGGTGACGCTGGCCCGGCCCGAGCTGGTGGGCTCAGATCCGATGGTGCCCGACACCTACCTGACCCTGATGGGCGTGGGCGGGACCCCATTCAAGGTACCCGTGGCAAGGGTACACCTGAAATGGGGGGCCAAGGAGGGCCCCAAGGATGTGGGGGTACACCAATATTTGCCCACTGACGTGTTAATGGGAGGGGACCTTGAGGACTGGCCTAGTAACACCCAGAGTGCCCTGGTCGTGACTCGTAGTCAGAGTCGGCAAATGGCACTGCTCCCCGACAACGGGGAAGGTACTCGACCTGAGGTGCAGGACCCTAACTCAGGGAGCGGAGAACGCCCAGGGGCACGGTGCAGAGAGGCTGCGGCCTCAGACCCAGCCAGCAAGAGAGAGCCGGTCCCCATTCCTGTCCCAGCTGCTGAGTTCCAGGCCGAGTTGCAGAAAGATCCCTCCTTGCGGAAGCACAGGGACCGGGCTGACCTTAGTGCGGTACAGACCATGAGGAGAGGTTGCAAGGAGAGGTTCCTGTGGGAGAAGGGGTTCCTGTACCGAGAATGGGCTCCCCCAGGGGAAGTAGAGTCATGGGGGATCAGGAGGCAGCTGGTGGTTCCCCAGAAGTTCCGTCACAAGCTGTTGTACCTGGCCCATGACATCCCTCTCGCAGGGCACCAGGGAATCCGGCGCACCAGGCAGCGGCTGCTACAGAACTTTTACTGGCCTGGGGTCTTTACCCATGTCCGACAGTACTGCCAATCCTGTGACCCCTGCCAGAGGGTGGGGAAGGCCCGGGACAAGGGGAAAGCGGCTTTGAGGCCTTTACCCATCATAGAAGAACCTTTCCAGAAGGTGGCCATGGACATAGTGGGACCCCTCAGTAAGACGACCCGGTCAGGGAAGAAATACATCCTGGTGGTGGTGGATTTTGCCACTCGCTACCCCGAGGCGGTGGCCTTGTCCTCTATCGAAGCAGACACAGTGGCAGATGCGCTGCTGACAATTTTCAGCCGGGTGGGGTTCCCCAAGGAGGTCTTAACGGACCAGGGGTCCAACTTCATGTCGGCCCTGCTCCGGTCCTTATGGCAGAAATGTGGGGTCCAGCACAACTGGGCCTCAGCGTATCACCCCCAGTCCAACGGGCTGGTAGAAAGGTTCAACGGGACGCTGAAGATGATGCTAAAAACATTTATGAACCAGCATCCGCAAGATTGGGACAAGTACTTACCTCATCTGCTGTTTGCGTACAGGGAGGTACCCCAGGAATCTACCGGGTTTTCACCTTTCGAACTGTTGTATGGAAGGCGGGTGAGGGGGCCCCTAGACCTGATGAGGGACGAATGGGAGGGGAAGGCCGCTCCCGAGGGAGAGTCAGTGGTGGAGTATGTCCTGACCTTCCGGGAAAGACTGGCCGAGCTCATGGGCCTGGCCAGGGAGAATCTGGCCCGAGCCCAGAGGAGGCAGAAGGTCTGGTATGACCGCACAGCACGAGCCCGTGCCTTCGCCACAGGGGATCAGGTGATGGTTCTCATCCCCGTGAGGAGAAACAAACTCCAGGCCGCCTGGGAAGGGCCCTTCAAGGTTATCAAGCAACTGAATGAGGTAAACTATGTGGTGGAGTTGTCAAACCGGGCACATCACCGTCGGGTGTACCATGTGAACATGATGAAACCATACTATGACAGGGGGAATGTGGTGTTGGCCGTGTGTGGACATTGGGAGGGGCAGGGAGATGACCCCTTAGTGGATCTATTCCCTGGGACAAAAACTGGTTCCCCCCTGGAGGCGATTCCCCTCTCTGAGCAACTGACCCCGGGCCAGCACGCTGAGATCAGAGGGGTGCTGCATCTATACCGACAGCTGTTTTCCAACCAGCCTGGACGCACTAATTTGACTGTCCACCGGGTGGAGACCGGGTCACACCCCCCTATAAGATGCTCCCCTTTTCGGGTCACTGGTAAAACTGCCCAGGATCTTGAAAGAGAGGTCAGGGACATGCTGGCTTTGGGGGTGATCCAGCCGTCTTCCAGCCCTTGGGCCTCGCCAGTAGTGCTGGTTCCCAAGAAGGATGGGTCAATCCGGTTCTGTGTGGACTATCGAAAGCTCAATGCCATCACCGTATCTGATGCCTACCCTATGCCCAGGCCTGATGAGCTCCTAGACAAGCTGGGAGGTGCTCGGTACCTCACCACTATGGATCTTACCAAAGGCTACTGGCAAGTGCCGCTGGACACAGATGCCAGGCTGAAATCGGCCTTTATCACCCCTCTGGGGCTCTATGAGTTTTTGACCCTGCCCTTCGGCCTCAAGGGAGCGCCGGCCACCTTCCAGCGCCTGGTGGATCAGTTACTGAGGGGGATGGAGAGTTTTGCCGTGGCGTATATTGACGACATCTGCGTCTTCAGCCAGACCTGGGAGGACCACGTGTCCCAGGTTAAACAAGTCCTGGACCGACTCCGAAAGGCTGGGTTAACAGTAAAGGCTGAGAAGTGCAAGGTGGGGATGGCTGAAGTATCTTACCTGGGCCATCGGGTGGGGAGCGGCTGCCTGAAGCCGGAACCAGCCAAGGTGGAGGTGATCAGAGACTGGCCTGCTCCCCAAACCAAAAAGCAGGTCCAGGCCTTTATTGGGATGGCGGGGTACTATCGAAGGTTCGTGCCCCACTTTAGTGCCATAGCCGGCCCCATCACTGAGCTGTGCAAAAAGGGGAAGCCAGACAAGGTGATCTGGACTGAGCAGTGCCAGGAGGCTTTCCAGGCGCTGAAGGAGGCTCTGGTTAGTGGCCCAGTTCTAGCAAACCCAAATTTTGACAAACCCTTTATGGTGTTCACTGATGCCTCAGATACGGGACTGGGGGCAGTGTTAATGCAGGAGGATGAAAAGGGGGAGAGACACCCCATCGTGTACCTGAGTAAGAAGCTGCTACCCCGGGAACAAAGCTACGCGGCCATCGAGAAGGAATGCCTGGCCATGGTGTGGGCCCTTAAGAAGCTAGAGCCATATCTCTTTGGGCGACACTTCACCGTGTACACCGACCACTCTCCCCTGACCTGGCTGCACCAGATGAAAGGAGCCAACGCCAAGCTCCTGAGGTGGAGCCTGCTCCTCCAGGACTATGACATGGACGTGGTCCATGTGAAGGGAAGTGCCAACCTGACAGCGGATGCGTTGTCCCGAAGAGGGGACCCTGAACTTCCCCAGGTCACTGGGCAGAGTGACCCCGCTCAGTTCAGTCTCGAAGGGGGGAGAGATGTGATGCAGTAGGGACTGTCTGTGTGGGGAGTGGGAGAGCAGGGGAGGACTTTAAGGGATGGACGATGCCAGGGCCTGTAACCTGAGCTAGGTAAGGGAGGGGAAAGGTCAAACACCTTGGCCCGGGAAGGGGAACAAAGGAAGGGAGCGGCAGGAGGGAAGCAGTTGGAGTTTGGGCTTGGGGCTGGATGGGCGGAATTCAGGGTATCCTAGCTAGGATCCAAGCACCCTGAAAGCCCAGAAGGACTCGGTGGAGGGGTCCTGACTGTGCCTACAAGCTCTGCTGTAACCTGCGTTCCTGTTGTCCAATAAACCTTCTGTTTTACTGGCTGGCTGAGAGTCACTGTGGGTCCCAGGAAGAGGGGTGCAGGACCGGACTCCCCACACTCCGTGACAGACTGACAGTCCCCAGGGGCAACGGGGAGAGGCCAAAGCTCCAAAGTTAGCCCGACTGACAGGCCAGGCAGTGTAATGAGGGAGTCACCAGGGCAGGGGATCCCATCATCTGTGTGAGCTGGAACTACCTGGGCCAGAGTGGGACCCAGCTAAGGAGAAAGCAGGAGCCCAAGAAGAGGCAGGGAGAAGAGCTGTGCCAGCCAGGGAGAACCAGAGCAGATCCATGCTAGGAACTGAGCCGGAGCAGCATGAGCCACAGAAGCTGCCCAGGGAGCAGATCTGTGCTGGGAGAAGAGCTGCAGCAAGTGGAGCCAGAGAGGCCAGAGGAGCAGCCCAGGGAGATGGAGGCAGAGCCACAGCAGCACTGGGGCTGGAGGTGGGTGCAGTGAGCAGCTTGGGAGAGTGAGAGGGACCCTGGGCAGAAGGCCCAGCACAAGGAGATGCCACCAATCCAGAGGCCTTGCAGGCCAGACCTTCGGGGGTGGGGGAATCATATCCCCTACATGGGGGCTGACACTGGGAACAAGGGTCCTGTCACCTAGAGCATGTGGCCACTGCCAGAGCAAGTGTCCGGCCCATGGTGTCCCTGAAGCACAGCCAGGGCCTGGGAAGGAGGCCTGGGACATGTGAGGGAGAGACTGTGACCTGCCTTGACACTCCAGAGACGCTGGTTGTGATCTCCCTGTAGCCCTTTTCAAGTGAGCACGACAAGATTTCTGGGCCCAGCCTTGTTGGGGTTACGAGGACTCTGCCACACATGAGAGTAGAACGAGCGTCCTTGGGGTCAGGCAGGCCTCTGGTAAGGGGGTGGGGACTCAGATCCTCTTTCTGGCCAATTGCACCAGGGTCATGTATAAACCAGGGAAGTTCCCCACAATAGCCGGACCTGAACCCTCTGTACTCTTTGCTTCTCTGTCTCCCCTTCATCTCTGCTGGTCTCCCTCTGAGCTTTCTCAACACCTGGCCCCACAGCATTTCCTGCCAGCCAGAGACTGCATGTTCCAGGCCTGTTCCTGTGGATGTGGCCTCTCTCCTGATTTCTCAGGAAAGGAACCTTTCCAGGAAATGGCCATGGCTTCTGGGAATCAGCATGTGGCTGGTGGACAGCACCAGGAATCATTTGGCTCCTGGCACACAAGGCCACTTAAAAGCTGAGTTTTAGACAGGGGCTTGAACCCTGGATCTTAAGATTAAAAGCCTGATGTTTTACCAACTGAACTAGTTGAGACCATTTTCCCCATTCACCACAAGAGCAAGCAGGTAGGCAAAGAGAGGCAAAAAAAGTCCCAGGAAACCCTCCTCTTTTTCTGCACATCCACTGCCTGTCAGCAGGATTCCTCCTCCTCCTTCCTTCTGTGCCTCAGTGTGACTAAATCTCCACACGTAGACAGCTGGTCCATCCGCTGCACCCCAATCCCCCCATGCCTGAGCCTCCCTGCCAAAGCCCTGCACCTGGCTCCACAGAATTAAGTCTCATGTGTTGCTGGGAACTCGACTTCTTGTGCCCACAGAGTCTCGGCCCCCCTCAGTAGATGACCTGAGAAACACAATGTCCGACTTTTCCAAAGAAGTGCTTGGAGGGGTTTCTTTGTGTGTTACCATGTGGCCTAATGGGTAAGGTGTCTGAGTGTGGATTAGAAGATTGAGAGTTTGAGTCCCTTGGTGGTTGTGTTTCTGCAGTTTTACCATTGTGCTGAAAGTTCTGCTCCCTTTAGGGCTGGAACCTCTTCTTGGCCGCTCAGGCCAATGCTCTGGCTTCAGCTAGAGCCCTGGGAAGGAGTTGGGGGGTGGGCATCACAAAGGCTGGGACATGAGACCCAGGTGCTTCCAGTCTAGCCTTTGCCCTTCCTGATTTGCCAGAGAAAATGGGCGGCTGCCCAGGCTAGTGTGTGCGCCTGTCCCTGTGCTGGAGGCTACTTGCTACATAGCGTCTTCGGAGCCTGGGTGTTTCTCTGCTTCTCGCCAGCTGGGGAAAAGCCTCTTGGTGTAAAATATCCTGCCCCACTGCAAGAGTGAGCACCTTGAGTGGGACCAGTCAGAGGCCTCACCATGGGGGCTGGCCCTGCTTTCCTACCAATTTGTGATGTTATCCACAGAGCATCAGCAGCTGCCCTGCGTGCTGGTGACCTTCAGTGGGTGTTTGGCATGGCAGGGAGCAGCCTGGCTGGGTGATTTTGCGCCTGTCTGAAGGTCACACCTAGGCATGGTCCTGCCCTCTTCTAGCCCTGACCTCAGTTGCTCTGTGGCTTTTAAGCCTTCCCTTGGAGCCGTCAGCACCAGCTGCCTCTGCTCTAGGTGCCCAGAGGAGGAGAGGTGTGTTGGGTCACTTTTACAGATGCCCCTTCCCTGCACAGAGGAGCTTCCATCCCCAATCCCTGCCTGTCACTGCCCAGCAGCCCTCTGGCACCATTCCTGAGGGCTGCCCTGCCTCACTTTCTTCCTACCATGTTGGGAAAGACAGTTCTCATTATTAAAGGTCAGGTGGGCCAACTAGGGGCAGAAGCCTGTTCTATGTTTTCCTACTGCAGAGCCCAAGCTCAGGAACTCATCTTGGGTTCAGGCACTGCTGTGCTCCCAGAAAACAAGCCACCCCTGCAGAAAGAGGGATGATAGGGCCTGCCAAAGCCCAGGAACCAGGGACCTGTAGATCTTCAGTCTAACACTCTGTAATAGTCAGTGCTTCCCTTCAGGGCTGGCCCTAGAGGGGATTGTGACAAATCCCCCCCTTTCCTCCTCAGGTTCTGTCCCCACCCCGTCCCATCTCTTCCCTTCCTGCCCCATTCCTCTCCCACCCCCACCTCTTTTCTTCCCCTCCCCACCCAGCGCCTCCTGCACCCCACTGAACAGCTGATCACTGGCAAGTGGGAGGCACTGAAAGGGAAGAGGAGGAGCTTGTCAACAAGGCCTGTAGTGTGTGTGTGGGTGGGGGGAGGTGGCTGTCAGTGGGTGCTGAGCACCTATTTTTTCTCTGTTGGTGCTGCAGCCCCATAACTCCCATGGAGTTGCTGACTTGGCTTCTTTCGCACTCTAGAGAGAGGAGCAGAACCAGGGCTATGGCTGATCTATGGGGCATCAGGTGAGTGGCAGAGGCATCAGGTGCTGAGAGTTTGCCTGACCCCTCAGGGACACAGTGTGAGGTGGTACCCCAGGAATCTCTATGAAAGGAGCAGAACAGGATTTACTTGGGGTGGGTAGAGAATTGAGAGCGTCTCAGGGGGTTGTACAGAGGTGTTGCCCGGGTGAGAGACTGGCTAAAACACAGGCCATGCTGTGAGCAGGATTCACACCTGCACAGGAGAACCCTATTGGATTTCAACTCCCACATCTTAACCACTTGGCCATCACAGCTGGGAATGAAAAAAATATGCCCCAGTGCCAGAGAAACTGGTAAAGAATCACAATGACCAGGTGTGAAGTCATCTGAACTACAGAATTCCCACCGCAAACCTGGGATTTGGGGTTTGTTCTCTTTGCTTAGCCATGTGCAGTCGCACAGAGAGCGAGTTTAAAAGTCTCCCCTCCCACAGAGCGGGAATGGGAAATGATTCTCAACTTGAAACCTGACGTAGGGTGACCAGACGTCCCGATTTTATTGGGACTGTCCCTATATTTGCTTGTTTGTCCCACGTCCCGACCGATCGGGACCCTGGACAAACAAATAACTTTGTCCTCTTCTCCAGCACACAGGCATAGTCTGGAGGGATACTTGCCCCCCACAACTCCGCCCCCTTATTCCCCCATTAGATCCCTCCCCAAATCCCGGCCCTGGCCCTGCCCCCAGCCCCATCCCCTCACTGCCCCACTGGATCCCTCCCCAAATCCTCGCCCTGGCCCTGCCTCTTCCCCAAGCACGCGACATTCTTCCTCCCTCCCAGGTTTGCACACAGGCCATGGCCATGGCCGGGAACGCAGGGTGGAAGCTTCTCTAGCCCTGCAGCCTACGGGGCAGCGCAGTGGGGCTGGGGGCAGCACAGAGCAGGCAGGGCCCAGGTGGGCGGGGGGCAGAGACACAAGTGGCGTGGACACACTCCTGCTAGGAGCTGCCTGGTTCACTCCTTGCCCGGGAGCTGCAGGAGGAGCCCGGATCATGGCTCGGCTGCAGAGCTCGGAGCCCAGGTTGGGCCCAGGAGTGAGGGGATGGGGGAGCTGGGGATGTAGTGGGAGTTGGAGCCGAGAATTGGTTGGAGATGGGGCTGTGCCACTGCCGCTTGGCGGTGGGGGGGCCCTCCAGCTTTTATTTTTGCTCCGCCCTCCGTGTCTTGATATTTAATCTTTGACATCTGGTCACCCTAGCCTGATATGAAGGAGGATGTCTGGACCAAGAGGCCAGGGACTGGCCTTTGCTAGAGAAACCACTGTCAAGTTTTAGCCAATTAGGACAAGTCAGCAAATAAGAACAACCTCAGGTATCAGTAACTGCTACAGGTTGCAAATTCCTACATGTAGCAGTTTCTGGCACTACACCTGCACAGCTCTGCTCCCCGGCTCTTCTCGGGCTCCTGCTCTCTCCTTAGCTCTGCCCCACTCTCGCCCAGGCAGTTCCAGCTCACATGGAGGATGGGACCCCCTGGCCTGGTGACTCCCTCATTACACTGCCTGGCCTGTCAGTGCAGCTAACTTGGAGCTTTGGCCTCTCCCCATTGTCCCTGGGGACTGTCAGTCTCAGGGTCCTGATTTCCCATTGATCCTTCCCCCTTCTATTGGTGCTGGGAACTAGCCAACCAACCCCACCCCCACACACACTAAGTTTTAGTAAAGGGCCAAGAGCCCCCTTACCCAAGCCAGGCCCATGAGGGTCACCGATATGTAGAGAGAAGGCAGCACAAGCTGGTCCCATGGTGTAATGGGCAGCACTCAGGACTCTGAATCCTGTAATTTGAGTTCAAATCTCAGTGGGATATTGTGTTGGCTTGTGGTCATAGGCAGCAGGTTATATACATTTGCGGTGCTCGGGCTCCAGGAATATTCAGGGCTGGGGGCCCTGCTCCAACAATATTTGGAAATGAGTCTTTTCCCCTAGCCCTGCCTGGATTGGGCCCTGGCCTCTCCCTGCATGTTGCCCCCTGCCATGCTGTGTCCCTGCCTGACAAAAAGCAGCGTGCGCCTGTCCCCTGCCTACTCCTGCTGCTGGAATAGAGGGATATTGGGCAGAAATGATGTTTGCTGTTCCAGGGTCCTAGTACCCACCCTCCAGTAATGGCAAGGCAGGCTGCCCTGAGCCTCTCCAACACCCTGAGCTCCCTCATCCCTCTGCACCCTGATCCTCTGTCCCAGTCCTGAGCCCTCTCCTGCATCATGAATCCCTCATCCTCAGCCCCTCAGCTCTGCACTCCCTCCTATCCCCAAGCCCCCTCCCAGAGCCTTAGGCAGGTGGGGGTGGAGTTTGGGGGCCAGAGTTGGGGGGTGGGTTCTGGACACCACCAAAATTTTTACAAACTTGCCACCCATGCTTGTGGTAAAGTCCCAGAGCTCAACTTCCCTGTCTCAAGCTGTGTAAGAGTGAATCTTTCCCCTCCTGCTGGGTGACTCACACCTCCTAGAGCCAGGTCTTTGGCTGGGATGGCCACAATGGGTTAGGGCTCTAGAACTTGCTACCCTGATAGTTGGGATTCTTGCTGCTGCACCTGATATTCACAAGCTTGGCCCTTTTGCTTCCTACCACACTTTTCCTCTGGCCCACATGGTGCTTGAAGAAAGGAGTTCCAGCGCTGGGATTAATAGTCAGGGCTTGGCAGGAGGGAGGAAGAGTCCCAGGCTGGAGCCCCACACACCTTCCCTCCTCCGGGCACCTAGAGCAGAGGCAGCCCAGCTCTGTCCACTGGATACATCGGCAGAGTAGGTGAGTTCATGTAAATACAGTCTGGTCCCAAAGCCTCCTCCTAACCCTGGTCATCAGTAGCTGCCAGGGGAGAGCTCATTCACACCTCACTTACAAATCATCATTTGAAATTCCAAGGTTGGCCAACACTGCCGAAGCCAATGCACCAACATTGTCAGCAAACACAACAGTTGGGTGAGGAAACCTGGCTTTGTCCAGACTTTCCATACCTATTTTACTTTCTCAGGTACAAGTAGTTTTCATACATTGTATCTGCTTTTAAAGTGTGTTAACGTTTCAATTTCCATTCAAATTTGCAACCAATGACAACATTGGCAACGCTGCATGTAACTACCTGACCACTGAGGGAGGGGGTGTTGGGGAAATTCGGGGAAGGGGGTGCACAGCCCTCTGGCTGGAGGGTGTATAGGGAATGCCCAGTTTCACTGAATTGAGTCTCCTACTGCAGCACCTCAGTTGGTTACATCAGAGAGGAGCTGCAGTGTCGAGGCAGTGGGATGCCTGTGCCTTTAAGAGCCCAGCCCTGGGAAGCCCATGCTGAGAGGTGCTGCCTGTGAGAGGGGAAATAAAAAAGCCCTCTGCTCCCCCCACCCATGTTTGCAAACACCGGAGTTTCAGCCCACCGGGATAACTGTTACCCCTCTTCCCCTGCCTCTGCCAGAGTTTAACCCTCTGGTAGCGCCTCCCTCTGGGCTTAACTCCGGCTCTTTCCCCCCTCCCTGACTTTGCCTTCAGTCTCTCTCCTAACTCTGCCTCCAGCTGCTTGACCCCCTGACCAGTCAATTTCCACCCCCTGCTCAGATCCTGGCCACCCACTCCTCTGATTTGCCCCCCTTTGCCCCTTTTTAATCCCTGTAAAAAGTAGGGAGTGCTGGGTCCCATTCTCTGGAGGGAGGGCTGGGCGTCTGGCCCCTGCCAGCCCAATGCTCAAAGTGCCCCATGATCTTGTGGATGTTTGCTGAGTGCTGCAGGGTCACCCGAAGGGGGAGAGAGATGTGGTTAGGAGGTGATGCAGCCAAGGGTGCCTCACCCAACACTGAGATGCAGCTACCTCTGGGGTGAGTTACACAAGTCAGCAAATGAATATGGAACAAGAAACACCTTGAAAGGAACAAGGCAGCTGCAGTAGGTGGAGAAAACCAGAAAAAGCAGTATCCCTGGATCCCAGCCCTGCCCCTCCCCCACTCTACCCCCTAATCTCCACTCCCCTCCCACATTTGAGGGGAGAACCCAGGAGTCCTGGTCCCCAGCCTTGCCCACCCCCATATTTTGATATGGCTCCATCCAACAGCTGCCCCCACAATTGAAGGGCAGTGCCACAGGGCACACTGGGGCCTTCTTGTTTGCACAGGATGGGCAATGCCAGTGCTCCAGGATGGGGAGAGAGGATGCTAAGGGAGAAGCAAGCAGCAGACAGCTCCCATGACAGAGAAAGCAATGCTAGGGGGTGCTGTGCTGCAAGGACTGAAGGGAGTTGGCAGGGAATGGGAGGATCTTCCCTCACAGCAGGTGCGCCTGTCTCCCTCCCAATTCCTCCCCAGCCCTACCCCAGCCCAGGCAAATCCCGGCCCAGCTACCAGGGTTAAATTTGGCCTGGATTCCGCAGCTGCTAGGGGTGGGGCATGGGGCTGGGAAGCATGAGCCTCTACTCCTCCTTCCCCAGACACAGTTGCATGGGCACAGACCAAAGGAGCCTGCAGCACTGCTGCCTAGAGGAAACTGAGGCACCAGCAACTGATAGACACATCATGGCTCTCCTCATCCTCATCCTCTTTTCCATGTATAATCTGGCCAGGGGAAGGAGGGGTAAACTCAGGGCAGTTGCATAGTTAACCTGTGGAACTCCTTGCAAGAGCATGTTGTGAAGGCCAAGACTAAAACAGGGTTCAAAAAAGAACTAGATAAGTTTACAGTGGATAGGTCCATCAAGGGCTATTAGCCAGGGTGGGCAGGGATGCTGCCTGTAGCCTCTGTTTGCCAGAAGCTGGGAATGGGCAATAGGGGATGGATCACTTGATGATTCCCTGCTCTGTTCATTCCCTCTGGGGCACCTGGCACTGGCCACTGTCAGAAGACAGGAGGATACTGGGCTAGATGGACTTTGCGTCTGAACCAGTCTGGCCGCTCTTATGTCTCCCTTGGAGCAGCAGTGACACCCAGTGGGCAGTCAGAGTAATGCACAGAAGGTGTTTTCCTTGGCGCAGCAGTGACACCAAGTGGCCAATCAGGATAACACACAGAGTATGTTTCCCTAGGAGCAGCAATGACACCTCGTGGTCATTCCAGGTAATGCACAGAAGGTGTTTCCCTTGATACAGTAGTGACACCCACTGGTCAGGTGGCGTAATGCACAGCATGTGTCTGCGCTCTACGAGCAGTGACACCCACGGACCAGTCACGGTAAGGCACAGAGTGTGTTTCCCACCAATCTGGGTAAGGCACATAGCATGTTTCCCATGGAGCAGCAGTGACACTGAGTGACCAGCAGGGGTGGCATCAGACTCTTCTCCTTTAGTGGGGGACTGAGGCTACATCTACACTACAGGATAAATTCGAATTAGCTTAAACCGATTTTATAAAACAGATATTATAAAGTCAATTGTGAGCGTCCACACTAGGCACATGAATTCGGTGGTGTGCGTCCATGGTCCGAGGCTAGCGTCGATTTCTGGAGCGGTGCACTGTGGGTAGCTACTGTATAATAATGAGGCCAATAACGTCAATTTGCGTCCACACTAATCCTAATCCAATATAGTAATATCGATTTTAGCGTTACTCCTCTCGTTTTGTAGGAGTACAGAAATCGATTTAAAGAGACCTTTAAATTGATATAAAGAGCAGTGTAGTGTGGACGGGTGCAGCGTTAAATCAATTTAACGCTGTTAAAATCAGTTTAACAGCATAGTGTAGACCAGGCCTGAGATGGGCTAGACAAAAAAAATTGGGGAGCTCTGCCCCCCATCACCTGGCCTCACCCTTCACGGGGGCCATGCCTCTGTTCCTTCTCAGTTAAAGGCCAGGCTCATCTCCTCTCCCCCCGGCTAGGGTTTACAGCAATACAAACTTTATTAAAATAAAATAGTAAACAGGGTTTACTTAAAATATTCTAAATCTGTCCAAATTTTAGTACTGAATCCAAAGTTCTCTTAAAGATCCCATCAGTAACCAAAACCTAAATGAAAAATTGAAACAAAAAACAAGGCTTAATTTAAAACCCAAATATTAAGAAAAACTTTGTTTGTAAAAATAAAAACTAACAAATGCTGTAAATTAATAATTTCAACATTTTATAAAAAAAGTCTGCTACAGCAGAATGATAAAATAACATCAAATAAATAAGCATGACCACTAAAACCTCCTATAAAGGAATTGAATCCTTGAATACTGGTCAAATCGTAATAAAATATGCAGAACTATGTCAAAACTAGTGTTGCAAGTCAGCCATTTCAATCCAGCAAATGTCAATTAAAAGCTCCATTCCAACTAAAAAAACCAAAACAACCCAATAAACCAAAATGGTCACAGCCTGAAACAAACCTACACAGAAGCAAAATTAAACCTGTACCAACATTGGAACAAACGATGTAAATTTCTATTTCTAACTTCTTGTGTCTCCCAGGAGGAAGGTGTTTTGCACCCCAGTAGCCAGGCTGTCACTGCAGCTTTCCTTTCACTAAATAAGATTTGTATCAAATATAAATTGCCCTCCAATTTCTCTAAGAGAAATTGAAATTGTATCTTTGCACTAATATCCCAAGTGTGCAAGTCCATCCCCTCAGAGCAGCCCCACACCCTGAGGCCAGGGGAGAATCCCAGCTGGTTTGTGCATTTGTAACCCTGGGGCCTGAAGCTGATGAGAGAAAGGGAAATGAGCCATCTTGGAGCTTTCCGATACCACCTGCGGGGAGCACAGGGATTTGACTGAGTGACATCCTGGCTAATATTCACCTTGTTCTCCGCCAGCAGGCTCCACTGGAGAGCTCGGGAGTGACTTGACCATGGCAGCACCCTATTTACATATTAAAAGACGGCATTTTGGGGCCAATGGGATAAAATGTGAGTACTTTTGGGGTTGGGACCCACATGAGAAGGGATGTGGACAAACTAGAGGGAGTCCAGAAGAGGCAATAAAAATGATTAGGGGACTGAGACACATGACTTACGAGAACCTACAGGCCATATCCTGTATGTTAAGCTAAGGCAAAGTTAGCATATGTATATTGTGACTTTTACTCAGAGAGGAAAATCGACCTTTATCACGTTACTTAAAAAGATAAGTACCCATGCCTTTCCAAGACCTTTACTTAGACCAATCGACAGTGGAGAATGGCATAGGGTTTTATTCAGTGTTGTACCCACAGATTTAACAGGTAGACTACAAGGTAACTTATGTGCATATGTACATGTCATCAGCAAGCACAAACATACTAGCCTATGAAGTAAATGTATCCTAATTTTTTGTGGGTGAGGAATGAAATTTGGTCATAGGAGGAAGGATTTCCGGCCCTTGTGCCCTACAAAAGAGATAACCCACCTCACTAGAGCACTTTGCTCTATCATTGTGACTTAATTCCTCCACTCTCTCTCTATGTACTATCAGTAGGCTGTACTTTTTCTTAAATTTTAAGTTTCAAGGGAACTAGGCTAAGTTCGGTTTCCCTACGTTTTTAGTCTTTGTTTATTAGGTTTTGATTTTAAGTTTAACATATTCAAGTAAACCCTAAGTAACACTAGCATTTTCTAAGCACTGCATCTTTCATTTAAGAATTGAGAAACCTGAACTGCAAGGCTGGTCCTGTGTCTCTTACCACCAGGTTATCAAGGAAGGCTGTGAGTATATTAACCAAATCTTTGTTGCATATAATGGCATATGTATCTTTTGAATAGCAGTAATGCAAATGTAACTTTGTAAGTCAATTAAATTAAATAACATGTAAGCTAATCAATTAAATTTTCATCAAATTATCCAAATTAATATTATTAGTACACCCTACATCAGGCTACATGGGACAGAGAGTTGGAGTGCAGAGGGATGAAGGCACTGGTTCTAGAGGTGCTGACTCTGAGGTGGGGTTAGAATGAGACATACAGAGTGCAGTAGAGGACTCAGGGTTAGGATAGAGAATTGGGCTGTGAATGGTCTGGAATGAGGCCAAGAAAGAGAAAACTGAGATGCAAGAGAGAAATCAAGCTAGAGCAAAAACCAGAGAAGAAATATGCGATGTGAGCTGCAAAGGGGAAAAAAAACCTCTGCCTATCCCCTCTCACCAAAGCATCTAAGAACCAGATGAGAGACATCTTTCCCCCACTACAATAACAATTCCAGTTGACCTGGACTGAGGAAGGAAATCTTCTCCTTTGCAGCACTAGCAAACGTGGACTGAGTCATGAACACCTCCCCCCATCCAATCTGGTGTTCCTGGCCTGGGACACGGGAGGTGCTCCTCTCTTCTCCATTTGGGACATGACGAGATAACAGAAGTGACAGGGCTTTATGGGAAATAATTATTTGACTGATTCATGTGCAAGTACTAGTCCTTCTTAACACAAACAAATGGTTTATCCTGCATGCTGATGACAGTTTGGAGGGTCTGGGAGCAGTCCCGTACCAGGAAGTGGAAGGAAATGTAAATCTGTAGGCTTTGCCAGTTGAGGACTGTCTGATAGCGAAACTCGCTATCCCATTAACCAGCAACAGTTCTTGGTCTTGAAATGGGCCATCACTGAGAAATTTCGAGACTGCTTGTGTGGTGCTCAGTTTCAGGTGTGGACAGAGAACAATCCACTGACTTATGTGTTAACAAGAACTAACCTGGATGCTACAAGGCAGAGATGGGTGACTATTTTGCTAGCCATAACTTCGCATTCAATACCAATGAGTTGGTATAATAGGGAATGTGATTTATCAGGACCACCAATTCTTGGCTGGGGGGAGGATGTAAGCAGGGTCGCTATGAACCCTACCCTGCCATCTGTTGGTGATCTGTTGTAAAGGCCTTTTGAGGCTGATGTCATTTGCATGGTTCCACCCACCCCGGATTGCATGATGGGAGTGCTTGTCCAAACGGTCATTTCAGCTGCTGTGGGATCCCCAGTCTCTTTGTTATTGGGGCAGGAGTAATGCAGTGTATTTTGCTGTTCATTTTGGATCAAGGAGAGAGTAACTGTAGCTGGCATTTGAGGCCTGAGAGCTTCACCCTCGCCTGAAAAGTACTCATCATTAAGGGGTCTGGGTTCCCAATGGCCAAGGCTTGTGGGAGACTGGAATTGATGTTTGTTTGGCTCTTGGCAGCTGGTGCGTGCTGCTTTTGTTCCTGCTGTCCCTGGTGTGTAAAGACAGCGGTGTTTTTGAATCTCTTTGAGTTGTTGTTAGTGGTGCAATCGTTGGCCTTAAGCTTATGCCGTTTGATCTCTTTCAGGGTGTGTTTTGGTTCTGAGAGGTAAAAGGCAGCTGCTGTGTGTGTGGTGTTATGGAGTGAGGTAGCAAAGGTTGATTTGCAGAGGTGGTGCATGTGCCATATAAGTTGTGGGGGCCCACCCCCAGCTCTGGTCCCAGAGGCCAGAATTTGCATTAACCCGCCTGCTGACCTCTGGCTAGGAATTTCGCCCTGCTAACTCTTCCAGCAAAACAGGCCAAAGAAAGTGTACGCAAGCACTGTACCGCAGCCCCTGTGCTCTTTTCGGTTCCTTCCCACAGAACTTTCACTGCATACCAGTCCAGTCCCTTGCTGTTGCTTGTCTAAGAGCTGCATGCATATGCTAGACTGTACCCTGTGCTGATTCCCGACTTTTGTGCTCCATACAGCCTTGCCCATCCGTGTCTCTGTGGCGCAAAGGGTTAGCGCGTTCGGCTGTTAACCGAAAGGATGGTGGTTCAAGCCCACCCGGGGATGGCGATGAGCCCGTGCTACTTCCTTGCTTCCCCGAGGCCTGCAGGGAGCCTCCAAAGTCCCCTTTTGCTGCCTCTTGGCCTCAGTGCTTTCAGCTGGTGGCCCAAAGAGCGTGCTGG
Source organism: Gopherus flavomarginatus (assembly GCF_025201925.1). Taxonomy (NCBI): domain Eukaryota; kingdom Metazoa; phylum Chordata; order Testudines; family Testudinidae; genus Gopherus; species Gopherus flavomarginatus. Next base: position 3,285,641 of record NW_026114610.1, read on the forward strand.
ATGCCATTCAGAAACCCGTCTCCCAGCAGCCGTGCCGGAGGCTCAGGCTTAATCCTCGAGGCCGAGCACAAAAACTTTCAGCCGGGAACATTTTGCTCCCTTCCCGCCTCCGCCAAAGCGGCAAGGGAGAAGGGGACGAGACACGCCTGCTCAGAGACACCTCCCTCCCACTTCCCTGTAGGCTGTGCAAAGCTCTTGGCCTGCCTCATGCCTCTTCAGGAAAGAGCAGCCATGCTGCCCAAGGCTGAGTCACGTGCGCAGCCAGGCCCGCCCTGGCTGACGGCTCGCAGAGCCACACGAGTCAATGGCAGGTCGAGTCGGTAGCCTCGGCTCTTTCCCCTGACAGCCACACAGCACTGCCTAGCGCCCCGAGAGCCTCCCTCGTGTTCTCCCGCAGCCCGCCGGGGTGGGTGGGAAAAGGGGACCAGGAAGCACTGCAGCCTCATTCTGGGACAGGAGGCCCTTGCCACACCCAGACCTCCCTCTTGCCTTCAGCCCAGGCAGCCAGGGAGCTCTCTGGCAGGCCACCGCCTCAGCCACCTCTTGCCGCTCTGCTGGTCACCGCCTCGCTGGAAGGCCCAGAGGGAAAAGAAACAAACACACACGTAGCAGAGGATGGTTTCGATCCATCGACCTCTGGGTTATGGGCCCAGCACGCTTCTGCTGCGCCACTCTGCTGGCTCTTCACAGCACTGCCACCCAGCCGGCACTATCCAGATTAGGGCCTTACGCGCTCTCGTGCTGGCAGGCGGATGCGCAGGCTGCTAGGCAGCTGCCCTGGTCACAGGATTTTACAGCATCTGCAGGGTAAAAGGGATCTCTTTGGGGTTTGGACCCCACTGGGAGCTGGGTAGTTGAGTGCCGGAGACGGGAGCACTTCTTAAACTGTTCTCAGTTAAGCCTTCAGCTGGTGGGGGACGTGGTTCAGCCTTGGATCCGTGTCTGCAGCAGGCAAGCGCCTCTGGCTCAATCGGCCCCCCTCGCTGTCTTAGCAGACTAAAACCCGGAGCAAACGCACACGCCTTGCAAAGGAAGAGGAGCCGGGATCTCGAACAAATGTCAACATTTTATTAAGATGACGTTCAAAGAAAAAAAAAGGGTACGGTACAGCGTTTAGGAGCAGAAGTTTCTGGTGACCAGGGAACAACGTACAGATTACCCAGGGGGTGCGAAGTTCGGTTTAAGATCGGGTGGCATAAGGAATACATAATGTGCAATAGCCCCGACTGGGGGTAAAAGGTTAACGTACAGACACTGAGTTAGGAGGGTATGTTGTCCATGTGAGGGCTAAGTTCCGGTGTGGAGTATAACGAGCGGATAGGACGATGAGGATGGATTGACCCGCATTTGGTGAGTTTGAACGTTCAGTGTTTTTTAATCTTTTCCACAATCTAGTTTAAGCAGGGTCGCTATGAACTCTACCCTGCCATCTGTTGGTGATCTGTTGTAAAGGCCTTTTGAGGCTGCTGTCATTTGCATGGTTCCACCCACCCCGGATTGCATGATGGGAGTGCTTGTCCAAACGGTCATTTCAGCTGCTGTGGGATCCCCAGTCTCTTTGTTATTGGGGCAGGAGTAATGCAGTGTATTTTGCTGTTCGTTTTGGATCAAGGAGAGAGTAACTGTAGCTGGCATTTGAGGCCTGAGAGCTTCACCCTCCCCTGAAAAGTACTCATCATTAAGGGGTCTGGGTTCCCAATGGCCAAGGCTTGTGGGAGGCTGGAATGGATGTTTGTTTGGCTCTTGGCAGCCGGTGCGTGCTGCTTTTGTTCCTGCGGTCCCTGGTGTGTAAAGACAGAGGTGTTTTTGAATCTCTTTGAGTTGTTGTTAGTGGTGCAGTCGTTGGCCTTAAGCTTATGCCGTTTGATCTCTTTCAGGGTGTGTTTTGGTTCTGAGAGGTAAAAGGCAGCTGCTGTGTGTGTGGTCTTATGGAGTGAGGTGGCAAAGGTTGATTTGCAGAGGTGGTGCATGTGCCATATAAGTTGTGGGGGCCCGATGTGACGAACTGGGAAAGTTCTTAATGTTTTCTCTGAATACTGTGTTGGTGCCTCAGTGTCCCCATGGCAGTTCTTAAGTATCTGGCAGAGCAAAGGGCCAGTGTACCTAAATACCTGACACTCTGTCTCCTAGCAACTGATGGCCTGGGCCCCTCCTCTGCAAAGGTGCCAGCTGAAGGTGTTGGAGACAAAGGGATCAGGTGACCTCCTGGTCCGGGAAAGGGGCTGAGGAGAGAGGAGGGGCTGGGAGGGGTTGTTAGTCTGGAGCTGGCTGGGGTCAAGGGTGGAGGGCAGACCTGGGGGTCTGGCTCACTGCCCCCCAGAATGGACCCAGCCGAGGGGTCCGGTTCTCTGTACCTACAAGCTCTGTTTTAGACCCTGTTCCTGTCATCGAATAAACCTCTGTGTTACTGGCTGGCTGAGAGTCACGTCTGACTGCAAAGTGGGGGTGCAGAACCCGGTGGCTTCCCCAGGACCCCGCTGGGGTGGACTCGCTGTGGGAAGCGCACGGAGGGGCAGAGGATGCTGAGTGCTCCAAGGAGAGACCCAGGAGGTGAAGCTGTGTGAGCTTCTTACCCTGAACTAGTCTGCTCCAAGGGAGAGGAGGCTCCCCAAAGTCCTGACTGGCTTGGTGGGGAGCAGTTCCAGAGCATCACCCGGTGACTCCGTGACAACTGGTGGCAGCGGCGAGACGTACTGCACCCCGTGAATGGCGCTGCTTGCAGTAAGTGACTGGGGAGCAGTAAAACAAAGGAGGGATAATGAGGACCAGGCATGCTGAAGGCTCAGAGAGGGACAGTTTCAGGGGGCGGTTAACCTCTGGGAGTGTGTGACCAGCGAGAAGGACTGTTGGAGTAACGGGGTCCCCCTGAGGACTGCAGCGAGCAGTCTCGGGGCGGAGGAGCTTGCCGCTCGACCCTGGGAGAGAGAAGGATTTTTGCAGTAGCAGGGTTCCCCGGGGGATTGCAGGAGCAGTCCCAGGGGCGGAGGAGTCTGCAGCTCGACCCTGGCAAAGAGGGGGTGACCACGAGAAGGGCTGGCACACCAGGGGTTCTTCCTGGAAACCATGGGGGAGCCAAGAGCACACAGGCCTGTGAGTCCAGAGCCACTTGGGAACGGTGAAGTGATGGCCTATCACCATCTCCTTGAGAAGGACATTGTGATCCTGTGCACAAAGAGAGGGTTACACATGGGGAAATTCACCAAGGCACAGTTAATCGTGCAGTTGGAGGAGAAGGACCGCTCTGAGGAGCAGATTCCTGGCCCAGATGGGGCTACAAGAGGATCTGAGAGCAGCTGGAGCATCAGCCAGGCATCCCCGGGAGTCTGGTCCCCAATCAGACGAGGGTCTTCACGATTGGGTTCCCCATCAGGAGATTGGAGACGGATGGGATGGGAGCAGAGCCCGAGAGAGCGAGAGGACCGTGAGAGAAAGCAAGAGCCCGAGGAACAGCTGCAGGAGAAGCAGCAGCAGCGTGGACTGGTGATGGTGGAGCAGAGAGACATAGGGGGCTGCCCAGGGGTCAGTGGGGAAACATGCCTGCAGGGGCGAGACCCTGGGACAGAGAGAACTGTGGTGGTGCAGCCCCAGATGCTGAGGGACTGTGGGACCTGGGTGAAGTTCCCTGGGGTGAGGCCCCTCACCCTGCCTATGGCCCAGATCCCTGTGCAGACCCAGAAGGGGTCGGGCTGGCTGGTAGTTGGGGTTCTCCAGGATATCGGCTGGGAGGCCCTGTTGGGGGGTGACTGTCTTCCCATGGGACAGGATCCAGGCCCCGCTCCTGTAACGGCCGAGGGTTTGAATTCAAATCCAGGGAACCAATTGGCTAGGATGGAAATGGTCAGTGAAAATGCAAATGACCTGGCTGGCAGGGGGGAGGGGCTGCAGGGCTCAGGATACCTGCCTACCTGTAACCAGCCCCCTGGGGCTGAGTGGGAGGGAGAGATGCTCCCCACCCCCCTGCACACCGGAGAGGGGGCTCACGCTGGCTCTGATGCTGTGACCAGAGCAGAGAGCTCGCTGCCTGGCCCCACTGGGACAGCAAGGGCAGCGCTGAGCACGGGGGGAGCTGAGATCCCATCTGAGTGGGGGAACACCCGGGCAGGGCAGGTCAGCTGCCAAACAGGTTTGCCTGGTCCAGACGTGCTGCTGGGAAGTGATTACACAGCAGGGAGGGAGCTACCAGGAACAGGGCTCAGGGGGGCTGCGACCCCAGGCCCAGCCAGCGAGAGGGAGCAGGTCCCACTCCCTGCCCCAGCCGCTGAATCCCAGACCGAGCTGCAGAGGGATCCCTCCTTGAAGAAGCTGCGGGAACTTGCTGGCCACAGCGCTGCAAACCCCCTTGGGGAAGGCTGCAGGGACAGAGTCCTGCAAGAGAAGGGATTCCTGTACCGGGAATGGGCTCCCCAAGGGGAAGTAGAACTGGGGGGAATCGGGAGGCAGCTGGTGGTGCCCCAGGAATCCACAGGGTTCTTCCCGTTCGAGCTGCTGGATGGGAGGAGAGTGAGGGGACCCCTGAACCTGAAGAGGGAGGATTGGATGAAGAAGGGGGAAGACCCCCTGGGGGATCTCTTCCCTGAGGTGGGAGACAATCTCCCCATCAGGTGTTTCCCATTCAGAGTCACTAGGAAAGCAGCCCAGAACCTGGAGAGAGAGGTCAGGAACATGCTGGCTTTAGATGGGATCCAGCCGTTTTACAGCCCATGGGCCTCACCCGTGGGGCTGATCCCCAAGGGAGACAGGATGATCTGGTTTTATGGGGGCTATCAGAAGCTTAAAGCCATCACAGTTGTAATAACCTTAGTCCCAGATTTGGACCTTAGCGTCCAAAATATGGGGGTTAGCATGAAAACCTCCAAGCTTAGTTACCAGCTTGGACCTGGTACCTGCTGCCACCACCCAAAAATTAGAGTGTTTTGGGGCACTCTGGTCCCTCTGAAAAACCTTCCCTGGGGACCCCAAGACCCAAATCCCTTGAGTCTTACAACAAAGGGAAATAATCCTTTTTCCCTTCCCCCCTCCAGGTGCTCCTGGAGAGATACACAGACACAAGCTCTGTGAATCCAAACAGAGTGAATCTCCCTCTCTGTTCCCAATCCTGGAAACAAAAAGTACTTTCCTCTTCACCCAGAGGGAATGCAAAATCAGGCTAGCCACTTCAACACACACAGATCTCCCCTGATTTCTTCCTCCCACCAATTCCCTGGTGAGTACAGACTCAATTTCCCTGAAGTAAAGAAAAACTCCAACAGGTCTTAAAAGAAAGCTTTATATAAAAAGAAAGAAAAATAAGTACAAATAATCTCTCTGTATTAAGATGATACAACACAGGGTCAATTGCTTAAAAGAATATTGAATAAACAGTCTTATTCCAAAAAGAATACAAATCAAAGCACTCCAGCACTTATATTCATGCAAATACCAAAGAAAAGAAACCATAGAACTTACTATCTGATCTCTTAGTCCTTACACTTAGAAACAGAAGACTAGAAAGTAGAACTACTTCTCCAAAGCTCAGAGAAAAGCAGGCAGGCAGACAAAGACAAAGACACTCAATTCCCTCCACCCAAAGTTGAAAAAATTCGGTTTCCTGATTGGTCCTCTGGTCAGGTGCTTCAGCTGAAAGAGACATTAACCCTTAGCTATCTGTTTATGACAACAGTGTCCAATGCCGTCCCCATGCCTAGGCCTGGGGAGATTCTAGACAAGCAGAGGGCGATGGAGAACTTGGCCCTGGCAGACACTGATAACATGTGCACCTTTAGCCAGACCTGGGAGGAACAGGTGTCCCAGGTGAAGAGGGGGCTGGGCTGCCTCAAGGAGGTGGGACTGACCTTAAAAGCTGGAAAGTGTAAGGGGGGACGGCAGAGGTGTTGTGTCTGGGCCACAAAGTGGGAAGTGGCTGCCCAAGGCCAGAGCTGGCCAAGGCCAAGATGGGGGCTCTTAAGTGCTGGGAGAAGACCCCGTCCCAGTTTGGACCCCAGAGGTATTGGGGTAGCAAAAGGGTTCAAGCTGCATAAACCTTCCCACATGCGGCCTGCAAGTGCCATCAAGCACACCCGACCTAAGGGAGGGCGTGAGACTGGACTGTCCTGGTGTAACTCACACCAAGGAATGGGAGAGATGCTGGGGCATCCATGGGAACGTTGGTGGGTTCGAACTTCCCCAGGTCACTGGCTGGAGTGACCTCGCTCAGTTCAGTCTCAAAGGGGGGAGAGATGTGACGAACTGGGAAAGTTCTTAATGTTTTCTCTGAATACTGTGTTGGTGCCTCAGTGTCCCCATGGCAGTTCTTAAGTATCTGGCAGAGCAAAGGGCCAGTGTACCTAAATACCTGACACTCTGTCTCCTAGCAACTGATGGCCTGGGCCCCTCCTCTGCAAAGGTGCCAGCTGAAGGTGTTGGAGACAAAGGGATCAGGTGACCTCCTGGTCCGGGAAAGGGGCTGAGGAGAGAGGAGGGGCTGGGAGGGGTTGTTAGTCTGGAGCTGGCTGGGGTCAAGGGTGGAGGGCAGACCTGGGGGTCTGGCTCACTGCCCCCCAGAATGGACCCAGCCGAGGGGTCCGGTTCTCTGTACCTACAAGCTCTGTTTTAGACCCTGTTCCTGTCATCGAATAAACCTCTGTGTTACTGGCTGGCTGAGAGTCACGTCTGACTGCAAAGTGGGGGTGCAGAACCCGGTGGCTTCCCCAGGACCCCGCTGGGGTGGACTCGCTGTGGGAAGCGCACGGAGGGGCAGAGAATGCTAAATGCTCCAAGGAAAGACTCAGGAGGTGAAGCCGTGTGAGCTTCTTGCCCTAAACAAGTCTGCTCCAAGGGAGAGGAGGCTCCCCAAAGTCCTGCCTGGCTTGGTGGGGAGCAGTTCCAAAGCATCGCCCGGGGACTCCGTGACACCCACCCCCAGCTCTGGTCCCAGAGACCAGACTTTGTGTAAACCTACCCATTGACCTGTTACTAAGAATCTGGTTGCAGAGTGTGTCACAAAAGCTGTGTCCCACAGCTTAACTCTCAAAATCTAATCTACAAAATTTTTGCACTGTTTGAGTGGTGGGGAGCCTTTTCCCCCCACTATGGAGCTGTTTTCAACTTCTAGTGTGGAAAAAAGATCACAGCCAAGCCCTTTAGGAATGCTGGAAAACTGTTTTAAGTCACTAACCATTTTTTATCTATGTCTAGTTTTAAACATGGGTTAGAAATATAAAACATCCTATTTTTGAACTGGAGAGACACAAAGGGCATAAAATGTGCATTTAAAGATTCCACAAGAAATCCATAGCACTTAGTGCAAACATCCTTTTTCAGTCTCTCTTATTTAGTCATGTTTTGGAACCCATGTCCCTTGTGTAACGACATTCATGTAGGTTCGGGTGAGTCCCGAAATCATGAACCGCTAGGTTCCGTTTTACTGTCCTTGATTCATATCACCGGAATAACTGCACTTTATTACCACTGCCATAATAAGAAAGAGACTGAGGATCCCACAGCAGCCGAAATGATCCTTTGGACAATCACCCCCATCATGCAATCCGGGGTGGGTGGAACCATGCAAATGACAGCAGCCTCAAAAGGCCTTTACAACAGATCACCAACAGATGGCAAGGTAGAGTTCATTCTCACCCTGCTTACATCCTCCTCCCAGCCAGGCAGATTGGACAAATGACCAGGGAATAGTATAAAAATATTGCTCAGGCAGGCAGGAGTGAAATCAGGAAGGGCAACTCATGCTTGGAGTTGTAGCTAGCAAGAGATGTTAAGAGTAACAACAAGAAGGGTTTCTTCAGGTATGTTAGCAACAAGAAGAAAGTCAAGGAAAATGTAGGCCCCTTACTCAATGAGGGAGGCAACCTAGTGACAGAGGATGTGGAAAAAACTAATGTAGTTGATCCTTCCCCCTGTCCCCATCTTCATGAACAAAATCAGCTCCCAGACTGCTGCACTGGGCAGCATAGCATGGAGAGGAAGTGACCAGCCCACTGTGGAGAAAGAAGTGGTTCAAATCTATTTAGAAAAGCTGGACGAGCAAGAATCCATTGGGCTGCATGCGATGCATCCGAGGGTGCTAAAGGAGTTGGCGGGTGTAATTGCAGGGCCACTGGCTATCTTTGAAAAGTCATGGTGATCGGGGGAGGTCCCAGATGACTGGAAAAAGGCTAATGTAGTGCCCATCTTTCAAAAAGGTAAGAAAGAAGGAGGATCAGGGGAACTACAGGCCAGTCAGCCTCACCTCAGTCCCTGGAAAAATCATGGAGCAGGTCCTCGAGGAATCAATTCTAAAGCACTCAGAGGAGAGGCAAGTGATCAGGAGCAGTCAGCATGGATTCAGCAAGGGCAAGTCACGCCTGACTAACCTAATTGCCTTCTGTGAGGAGATAACTGGGTCTGCGGATGAGTGGAAAGCAATGGAGGTGTTACTCCTTGACTTTATCAAAGCTTTTGATACAATCTCCCACAGTATTCTTGTCAGCAAGTTCAAAAAGTATGGGCTGGATGAATAGATTATAAAGTGGACAGAAAGCTGGCTAGGTCGTCGGGTTCAGCGGGTAGTGATCAATGGCTCCACGTCTAATTGGTAGCCGATATCAAGCGGCGTGCCCCAAGGGTTGGTTCTGGGGCCGGTTGTGTTCAACATCTTCATTAATGATCTGGAGGATGGCTTGGACTGCACTCTCAGCAAGTTTGCAGATGACACTAAACTGGGAGGAGCGGTCGATACGCTGGAGAGTAGGGATAGGATACAGAGGGACCTAGAAAAATTAGAGGATTGGGCTGAAAGAAACCTGATGAGGTTCAGCAAGGACAAGTGCCCAATCCTACACTTAGGACGGAAGAATCCCATGCACTGCTCCAGACTAGGGACCGAATGGCTAGGCAGCAGTTCTGCAGAAAAGGGCCTAGAGGTTACAGTGGATGAGAAGCTGGATATGAGTCGACAGTGTGCCCTTGTTGCCAAGAAGGCTAACGGCATTTTGGACTGTATACGTAGGGGCATTGCCAGCAGATCGAGGGACGTGATCGTTCCCTTCTATTCGACATTGGTGAGGCCTCATCTGGAGTACCGTGTCCAGTTTTTGGCCCCACACTCCAAGAAGGATGTGGAAAAACTGAAAAGAGTCCAGCCTAGGGCAAGAAAAATGATTAGGGGGCTGGAAGACATGACTTATGAGGAGAGGCTGAGGGAACTGGGATTGTTTAGTCTGCAGAAGAGAAGAATGAGGGGGGATTGATCGCTGCTTTCAACTACCTGAAAGGGGGTTCCAAAAAGGATGGATCTAGACTGTTCTCAGTGGTACCAGATGACGGAACAAGGAGCAATGGTCCCAAGTTGCGGTGGGGAAGGTTTAGGTTGGATATTAGGAAAACCCTTTTTCATGAGGAGGGTGGTGAAGCATTGGAATAGGTTCCCTAGGGAGGTGGTGGAATCTCCTTCCTTAGAGGTTTTTAAGGTCAGGTTTGACAAAGCCCTGGCTGGGATGATTTAGTTGGGGATTGGGTTGGACTAGATGACCTCCTGAGGTCCCTTCCAACCCTGAGAGGCCATGATTTTTAAGCTCTTCCCGTGTATCAAGGTGAGCTGCAGCTCAGCAAACCCCAAGGATCTGAGGCCAGCTACTTTGCAGGATAGACAGACCAAGCAGCAAGTACAACACGGGGTCGCACCCCGGCCGGCAGATAGAATCTCATGTCTGAAATCCTGGCTCCTGTTCCTTTGCAAAGTGTGTGCTTTTGCTCCAGATTTTAGCTGTGGGCCAAGTGCCCTGTGGCTTCTCGTCGGGGCTCCGTCCTCCATGTGCCTGGCCATCAGCGGGACTGTCTCAGGAGAGCAGCTTCCCCACCCTCGCTGCATCCCAATCTCCGCCCAGCTGGGGAAGGAGCAGAGGCAGCTCGGAGAAAAGACTCCTTTGAGCACCGGAGACGGCCGGAGCATCTTATTTGCATACCCACAGTGCATTGCCTGCAGCGAAGCGAGTCCCTGGTCAAGGGGCTGGTTTTGCTCCCTGTGTCCCCGGTTCCCATGATCCAACTCAGGCTGTCAATCGGTTCAATTCCATTTCCTCTAAAAGCTAGCAGTTTAGTGGGCTGTGAGAGTAGTCACCCTGACTTGTGGTAGGATATGCGGTTGCCCCGGTAGAGACTCGGGTTTTTTTTTTCTTTTTCTTTTTTTCCTTCTTCTTCTCTCCCCTTCCCAGTTTGTATAAATCTTTTGCTTTTTATTAAAGATTTTTGTGGGGAGGAGCATTTATGAATTTGTACCCAATTTTTTTGAGGCTTTGTTTTGGTAAGGCAGTTTCCTGTTGTGAAAAAAACAGAAGGATACTATTTCAACTACTGTTAGTAACTCAAGCTTTTCTATTAGTGTATGAAAACAACTGAGAGCTCTGAAAATGACTGTGTGGGATTTTTTGCCCTTTTTTTTTTTTTGAGCTCATCGTGTTAGTGAGATGGCTTCCTAGCTAACAGGGGACTGTTTTGTGGTGTGTATTCTGCTGGCTCTTTGGTTTCATAAGTTTTTGGTTATCACAGTTAAAGAGCAGCAAAGAATTGTGTTGTTGTTTGTGTTAACGTTTGGTCTGTCCTAAGAGTGTATGGTTTGGAGTCATTTGTAACTCTTGGGTTAGTTATTGTCAACAGCTTATTTTTGGGGCCCTGAGTTGAAAGGCTGCTCTTGCGGATTTCAGTTTGTCATTGTTGGAAGGTCAGTTAAAGAGCTGCTTTCTTAATCTAGTCCATGAGGGTTCTTACGCCGCCCTCCTTAATATACCTTCCAGAAGGTGATTGCATGGTTTCCCTCGTCTCCCCACAGAAGAGAAATTGTCCATCCCTTTCCTGTTGGGAAAACACCAGTGTTTTTAAATGTTTTGCCCAGATGAGGGATAGTTCATAGGAGCAGAAGAGGAGGAAGTTTGTGGCCATTTGAGTCAGATTCCTAGCATTTAAGGCCAGAAGGAACCAGCCGATCACCTCAGAGGGACTAAGGGGCACCAATGTCCCAAATAGCGAGGAACTGCTTTGATGCAATTGACTGTATGTTTGATATAGTTGCGTGGGAAGGAGCAGAAAAGAGCACTGGGGCTGCGGAATAGCGCTTGCATAGGCTTTCTTTGCCCTGGTTTCCTATAAGAGTTAACAGTGAGAGATTGGTAGTCACAGGTCAGTGGGTGGGTTTATGGAAATTAGGACTCTAGAGGGGAAACCAGGGAGAGGAAGGCATCTGCAAGACTTGTCTGTCTTTGAACAGAATTGTGTGTTAAGGGTTCTTGCTTTGAATTCTTCCACTGGAGTCATTTCGGGGAAGTGAGTCAGTCTTCCGTAGAGTTCCCTAGTTATGGTGTTTGTTGCATGTCTGGGAGCTCGTCCTGGTGAGGTAGAAATGGGTGGGCGCAGGGGTGTGCGTGCGTGGCAGAATGTCAGTATTGTTTCTTGGCTCCCTGGAGCTGAGATCAAAGCAGAGTGGTTGTTCTGCTCATTATAATCTGTAATATGTCTTTGTTGTGAGCACTGTGTATTAGCTTGATTTTTCAAAGAAGAAAATTAGTGAGAACAGGAGCTTGCTTTGTCTATGCCATGCATGGATCTGGTATTGCAGTGTCTCCAAGAACAGTGTATCTTCTTTAGGGGAGAACCTTCTGGTTAGAAAAACAGAAAAGAGTTAAACTGTGATGATTTTTTTTTCAAGCAGATTTTTTTTTTGAAAAAGCAAAAAATCTGGTGTTTTTAGTGGTTTTGTTTCTTTATGATAAACACAATACAGTTACACTTTCTGGGAAATGTTTTGTGAGTCTGCAGATGTGAGAGGTTCTTCTTTGTCTTGCTAGATAATTATTTAAGAGGCTGGACTCCTTCTTTCTGCTGTGAGTCTTTTCAACAGTATGAGGGACAAATGCTTTCCGGACTCTGGGTCTGTTGGGGAGATGGTTGTTTTTTTTGTTTTTGTTTTTCTTGGGGTGGGAGCTTGGTAATATTTGAGATTACATGTACATCAACAACTGCACGAGTTACACAGACTTCTCCGTACCCGACCTACGTTCTATGTATCTTGGTTCGTAAGATCGAGACAAGGCACTAGATGTCGTGCTGCATCCGGCACACAAGGGCCTCAAGCCTGATTTTTTCCCCCCAAACTGACTGTAATCTAAATGCTAAATAATTACCCTTAACTTCTCATTATTGCCACCCTCACTATTGGAAAATCCCCAAAATCACAACAGTGACTTACAAATCATGAGAATTCTTTGTTTAAAAAATGTAATGTGGGTTCTCTATCTTTCCCTTCCAGTTTTCTGAACCAGGCAAGCTTGAAACTTACTTTTCTAGTGCAGCCAGAGCCCCAGAGAGCAGGAGCCCCTGGAGCCTGGGGCTGGCAGGCAGTGGGGTTCCTCATGGTTGTGTATTCCACACACTCTTTGATCTCACCCACCAAGCATCAAGTGTGATCTCCTCAGGCACTAGAACAGCCTTAACATGGAGTCACAGACAGCCCCCTTGGGCACCCTGACTCTAGCTTGCCACCCAGGTGTAGTAGAAGCTGCTGTAACACTCAAACTCTGTATGTCCTTTAGGGCTAACCCTAGCCAAACAGCCGGGATCCCTTGCTTATGCTTAGAAGGCATGCCGTCTCCCTGAAGTCCAAGCAGCATCGGGGGTGGGGACAACAGTTTCTTCCTGACAGAGATTTTTATTCCATTCCCCCAGAGCTCAAGCTGATGGGGGCAAGTGTTTGTGCAGGTCTCTGCCTCCTCGTGGGTGTGTGAGGGGGAGCAATCAACCAGGTCTTTTGTCTATGGATGATCCACAGTGGCCTGTCTGATGTCTCAGTCAGGGCCTTCTCCTGTTGGAAAGGAGATGACGCTTCTTCTGGTAAACTAGCGTTTCACACTTGGTAATGCTTCTCTCCTGACTGGTGGTGGAGTGGCAGCAAGGGGGTTTACAGCTTTAGTGCTAACGCTTATATATATCATCTTACAACACGGGCTATGGCTATTATAGGTGAGAAGAATGCATGCAGCAACTGACGAGCTAGTCATAAACTCTAAACACATTTTTATGAATCTAATGCCTGTTTTAACAACACTAACAAACAGGTGAGCAAGACTAGTTTCCAGCCATGCGTTTGTCACTTTTCAGTAAGGCCTAGGGGCCTTGGCGTGAGCTGGCACCTGGTCTGCCAGCGTCAGAAGAGGATCTTCCCTCTCTTATCCCCAGGTGTTTGTACTGGGAGCAGTACTGTTCAACTTATTCATAAATGATCTGGGGAAAGGGGTAAACGGTGAAGTGGCAAAATTTGCAGATGATACAAAATTGCTCAAGATAGTTAATTCCCAGGCAGACTGCGAAGAGCCACAAAGAGATCTGACACAACTGGGTGACGGGACAACCAAATGGCAGATGAACATCGGCGCTGTTAAGTGCAAAGTAATGCACGTTGGAAAACAGAATCCCAACTATCCCTATAAAAAGATGGGGTCTAAATTAGCTGTTGCCACTTGAGAAAGAGATCTGGGAGTCGTTGTGGATAGTTCTTTGAAAACATCCACTCAATGTGCAGCGGAGTGTTGGGAATCATTACGAAAGGGATAGGTAAGAAGACAGAAACTATCATATCGCTTCAATATCAATCCACGGTACGTCCACATCTTGAATACTGTGTGCTGATGCAGTCGCCCCAATCTCAAAAAAGATCTATTGGAATGGGAAAGATTCAGAAAAGGACAACAAAGATGATGAGGGGATATGGACCAGCTTCTGTCTAAGAAGAGATTCATAAGATTGGGACTTTTCATCTTGGAAAAGAGACGACTAAAGGGGGATACGACGGAGGTCTATAAAACCATGACAGGTGTGGAGAAAGTAAATATAAAAGAAAAAAAAAGCTGTGGCTCTTTGACGGCAGCTCAACCACAGTGCTTCTTCTGAGGCAGTTCGGTGGCGAGTCCTCCCTCCCTTCCTCTTTGGTAGACATTTGGTGGCAGCTCAAAGACTAAGACAGGAAATGGGGGACCCGCCGCCGAATTTCCGCCAAAGACCAGACATGTTGACCCGATACCAGACGGGCCGCCCCTTTGAATTGGCTGCTCCAAGCACCTGCTTGCTACGCTGGTGCCTGGAGCCAGCCCTGCTCCCGTGACAAGCAGGGGCTGGTGCAGAGCATGGTAGGGCAGGGAGATGACATCTCCTCTAATAGCGGGGCCCTTTCACAGCAAGGGAAGCACCTCCCCGCAGTAGCACAGACCCACTTACTCCTCCTGCTTTCTCCTGACACCAGCACCACCCTTCCCGGCAGCACCTGCTTCCAGACTCGCACCAGAAATAGGAAGTTTAGGCCGGGCCTGGCAGCAGCTGTCAGGAAATGGAAGCAGGAGACACAAACACTCCCATTGTGCTGTGGGGCCCATCCTGGCTGGTGGGAGATGGAGGCAGTGGACACTACCACCCCCATCGTGCCATAGGGTTTTCAGATAGGGTGCCCTCCCCAGGGTTGGGCTCCAGGGGAGGTTTGGCATCTTAAGGGACTGGGTGGGGAGGCTTGGAGGAAGTTTGAAGACCAACAGTGAAGGGGAAGTTGGACACTGGCCAGAATACCAGAGAGACAAGGCAGGTGAGGTGATACCTGTTACTGGACCAGCTTTGGAGTCACACAAGGTCTTCTTCATGGAAGGGAAAGGTGCTCAGAGCATCACAGTTCAACAGAAGGTGGAACACTCTGCCCCGAACACCAGACTTTCCCCTACTTCCTGGAATGGGGTGGCAGTCCCCACTGTCCTGTCAACAGCCCCACCACGTAACCCAGAGGTGGCTGCATCTTAGCACCAAGAAACCAGTGGTCATCGCTCCAGAGGAGATGGTACATACAGGCCACTGCCCTACGTGGCCACCAGACGTCACAGACTGTGCTCTGTCTTAGCTGGCCCCACATGTTACTGCCCCAAGAGGTGAGGTACACACAGGCTACTACTCAAACTGGGCACCTGGGGTCACTGCAGCAAAGGTTAAGGGGGATACAGGCAGGGCACTGTTGCACATGGCCACCGGGTGGCACTGCTGCAATGGCGCTGGTGCGGGGGAGATGATAAACAGGCCACTGCCTGACGTGGCCACTACCACAATGGCGTGGGGAGAGGGGGAGGGAGATACCAATAGGGCACTGCCACACCAGGGCACCACAGGGAGGTCATTGCTCCAATTAGTAGAGATACACATCGGGTAGTGCCCCAACTGGGGGCCCTACCCTAGAGAGAGGGGGGGCGAGGGAGAGAAGAGGAAATCAAAGGCCACTGCCTCACTTAGCCATCGGGGTCACTACCTAAATAGGGGACACACACACACAGGGCACTGCCCCACTTGACCAGCAGGGGTCACTGCCCCAATTGGGGGATATACAGAGGGTATTGCCCCACAGGAATGCCAGGGATCAGTGCCTGCCATACCTGGCACACGGGTAGAGGGGATAGGGTGACCAGATGTCCCGATTTTATAGGGATAGTCCCGATATTCGGGACTTTTTCTTATGTAGGTGCCTATCATCCTCCACCCTGTCCCGATTCTTCACACTTTCTATCTGGTCACCCTGGGGGCGGGGGAGAGAGGGGGCTACACAAAGGGCACTGCCATACTGGGCCAACCGTGCACATCCCTAGTGGGGGAGTGATACACACCAGAAGCAGGGCTCACTGCCACAAAGAGGTTGGAAGACACCCAGGGCACTGCTTGACACAGCCACCCAGGCACCCTGCCCCCTTGGGGGAGGTGAAGAATACACCTTGGGCACTGACTCCTCTGGCTATTAGTGGTCACATGCCCAATATAGTGGTTGGGGGGGAGTAAATATACACAGGGAACTGCCCCACCTGGGCAACACGTGTCAACGAGATGAGAGTGGGATACGCAGAGGGCCCTGCCCCAATGGCTGATATACACACAAGGCCCTGCCTCACCTACGCACCAGCGCTAACAGGCACAATGGCAGTAGTGGGGTCACACAGACAACTGACCTCAGTTGCCACCAGGGGTCACTGCAGCAATGCTAGGGGGGATACATGCAAGACATTGCTGCCCCTCGCCACCAGGAGTCACTGCTCCTACAAGAAGGCACCTACAGGACACTCCCGTGCCTGGCCAGCAGAGGTCACTATCACTGGGGAGGGGCTATGGGGAAGCTGAGAAAGAGCAACTACATGCAGTGGGGAAAATCATAATCTACAGGGGAGAAAGAACGGACTCCGCTAGGACATCACACCAACTCCAGCCAGGTTGGATTCCAGCAATTCGGGGCTGGAGCAGCTCCAGCTAGAGGCTGGGTGGAGACAGGTGACCTCGGTTTCTGCGCTGAGCAGGCTGCTTTGGCCACGAGGAAGGACAGGGAACCCCCCGGCCAGGGTGTTGCTGCCCAAGGAAGGGGAGATCTGCGGCACTCTTTGGAGTAGCTGGTTCAGCAGCCGTGAGCCACACGCTTCTCCCTGCCTGAGCTCTCCAGGAGCACATTACGCACAGGTGTGCGCTGGATGTTGGCACCAGTGTAACAACAGTGCCAGACTCCGCTGAGTGCTGCCTGTGAGAGACAGGGCCAGAGTCAGACGGGCAGATGGGGGAAGGACATGACAGAGCCAGCGGCCATGAGCTGATCCCATCACAAGTCCAGCCTGTGACATCACCATCCGTCCCTGCAGCTCTCCATCTGTCCCGCTGTCCGTCCAACCCTCAACCCCCCATCCATCCCCAACGTATGCCACACACACCCCTTCACCCATCTGCCTCACACACTCATCTCTTTCCTCATGCATCCTGCTGTCCCTCCGATTGTCCCTGCAGTGCCTAGCACAAGGAAGCATAGTGGACCCTGAACGAGGCTTTTGGGTGATGCAGTAATGGAGCTAGCGGGTGAAAGGGGCATCTCTAATCCCAGCCCCACTTCTCCTCTGCCCAAAGCCACGACCATGAGCCCACCCCTCTCAGTCTCAGACCTCACAGCCCCAAAGACATGAACGGCCACTCACACTGTGACCTAGTTACAGCAATGAGGTCTTCCCGAAGACAGGAGGTGGGAGGAGCAACCCTCAATCCTAGCAGGCAGGACACATCCTTCCCAGTATGGCAGAGACCCTGCCCATGGGCAGATAGACCCAGCTGAGCCCATAGGAGACTGGGGGAGGGGGAGCAGAGGAAGAGAATGCAGGTAACTGAACATGACAGGTGTCCATGAAAGGAAAGAGAGAGAGTTTGAGTGTAATTTGGCCAACACAGAGAGGGAAACCTAGGAGGACGAAAGAAATTCACAACAGGGAGTCACCCTCATGGATCCAACTTTCTGCTAGGGAGCACACACCACTCCTGGCCAGAGAGATGATCAGCTCTCGCAAATGGCAACATCATCTCCCCTGAAGCCAAAGCTAGTCCGGAAACCAACACCCAGGTAACAAGAAGTCCCTGCCTGGAGCCAGGACGGCTGTGACCAGAGCCCTTCCCAAACCAGATACACATCTCACCAACAGAGACGGTTACTCTTGTCCCAGTTAGGCAGCTCTTGCCTGACATCAACAGGATTCACGCTGTCACTGCTCTCGATCACTTTCCATCTCACCTCAGGGCTGGACTCCGTTCCTGCGACTTCTTTTCCCTTGGTATGAAACACAACACAAGAGGAAAAGAAAAAGCAATGGTGGTGAGGCTCCTCTTCTCGCTACTCCCGCACCCCAGGGCTTCGGCTTCAACCCTCCTCCCATTCTGCCATCACAGCTACAATTAGAAATCTGAACCCGGGGCTCACACCTGGTTGTCTCCCCAATCCTAGGCCCTGTCCAGTATGTCTCCCTCCACAGAAGTTATCTGGCCTCATCTTGCACTCCATCTTCATATTGCTCTTCTCCTTCCCAGAGCTCCTGCTCTGCTCCTCAGGCCTGTTTGTCCTCAGCTCTGCAGGCAGAGGGGAAGGGGCATGATGGGAACACACACACTCCATTCCAGACACCACACAGCATCCACAGGGCTACCAAAACACCTCATCTTCGGCCAAAACCACACCCCACCCCGAGGGAGCAAAAAGCCTTTGTGAGCACAGCACACACAAGACAGGAAAACATTAACACCCACAGCCAGCCCAGCCAAAGTAGGAGCTTCCTCACCTTCCCGGCCACAGGTCCATGGGGCTCATGGATGGAGAAGTTTGCTGGGCTGTGGGGGTCCCTGAAGAACTAGCTCAGCATGAGAATGACTGGGATGTATGTGGAGGCCTGACTGTGGGCTGGGGTGTCCAGGAGGACCTAAGGGAAGGGAATAGGGGTATTAGAGATAGAAGAGGGAGGGGTTACCAAGATGCATTGTGGGAATGTGGGATTTAGAGAGCCCAGAGTGGATGGGTGTCGGCGGGTTGGACGACCCCACAGTGGTTGAAAAGGGGAACCTGGCAGGCTTGGGTGTAGCAGATTGAAGATGAGGAACCTCACACCCAGGGGATGATCTGGGGGAGTGGGAAGATGGGAAAGTGGGGCCCAGCAATGAGAAATGGGTTGGAGGCAATTAGGGGTGGGGCGCTGAGAACAGGGATGGGGGAGGAGGAGGAAGGGGGGCGGGGTGCTGAGGACGGGAAGGAGGATGTGGGGAATGGGGCGAGAGGAGGAGGTCGGTGTCGGGGTGCTGAGGACAGGGGGGAGGAGGAGGTCGGGGCGGAGGGAAAGGCCAGGCAGAGTGTACACGATGGGGGAGGGGATGCTGGGGGCTGAGGGATCCCCACAGATGGGGGTGGGGCTGGCGAGAGGATCACAACAGATGGGGGGACACTGGGGGGGCAGGTTGTGGGGGCTTGAAGGGGCTGTAGGGGCCCTACAGAGGAAGAGGAGGGGGCGGTGCTGGCAGGAGAGTCACAGCAAATGGGGGGTGGATACCGGGGGGGGGCAGGTTGGGGGAGGTTAAAGGCCCTGCGGCCCCAGGCTGCCGCTTGTGGGGCTGCTCCCAGGCAGCTCAGCCCCCCCCGTTGCCCCCCCAGGCCCAGCGGGGGGCAGGGTTTGAAGCCCTTTCACTCGCGCTGCCTCTGCCCTGTGCCCCCCCCGCCCGGCTCCCACGGGCCCCGGCTGCTCCCGGGGCAGGGGCTGGGCCTGGCGCCTGGAACTGGGTGTCTGAGCCCCCAGCCCCCCCGTGCGGAGCCGCCACTCCCCGTCCCGCCTCAGCGCCCCTCGGCCCGGCCCCGCCCGCCGGCTGCCCCCGAGCCCGCGTCCCCCCCGCAGCGCCGGGGCGGGTCCCACTGGTGCCCCCCCCCCGGCTCCCCGTGGCTGGGGGGCGGGGGCAGCGAAGCCGCGGGGCGAGGGAACCAGGCCTCACCCCACGCGCCGAGTCTCTGTCCCGCGCTCTCTCCGCCAATCAGGGAGCGGGGAGGGGCGCGGCGAACTGACGAGCTACGGCCCCTCCTCCAATAGAGGCCGCGTGTGAGAGGGAGAACTACGCTTCCCAGTGTGCACCGGGAGGGGGCGCGTTGCCTGAGCAACCGTTCGTCACTTCCGCTCTGAGACGAGCCAGGAACTACAACTCCCAGCCTGCCCCGGGGCGCTTCCGTCCTCCCGAGCCCAGGAGTGGGCGGGTCCCTGGGTCAATCGGACACCTCCCGCCCCGGCCCCCAGAGATCCCCGGCCCCGCCCGCCCCAAGCTCCGGCTACTGACGCGAACTCTCGTGTCGCGGGGTCTCGGCCTGGCCCCGCCCCCCGCAGCGCGGCGCCCCCCAGTGCGGTGGGGGCTGCCGGGCGCCTGCTCCTCCCCTGGGCTCGTCTGTGCCGCCCCGATGTGCCCCGCGGGGCTGCCCCACTCGGGGGGGGGGGGCGTTGGGTGGAGCCCTATGGAAACACGGGGGTGGGCAGGGCTGGGAGCCAGGACTCCTGGGTTCTCCCCCCAGCCAGGGGAGGGGAGGGGAGATTAGGGGGTGGGGGGCGGGGCTGGTGGGTCTCCTGCCCAAGGGGCAAGTCCAGGAGCTGGTGTCAGGCAGCAGGTCACTTGTGGGCCCCGAGTGTCCGATCTGGAAACAGCTGCCTGTCCCCACGCCCGGGGACTGCGCGTGGCTGGCAGCCGTCTCCTTGTACCTGAGAATTATCCATACACCCCAGGGGTGTGAGCCCTGCGCTCCCCTGTCAGTGCCTGGGGCACAGAGCCATGTGTACGAGTCACTCTCTGTGCGGGGATGTCAGTTCATACAGACTTTGCTGGTGCTTTTTCTGTAGCCTGTAGTAAAATGAGGCAATTAACTAGATGCGTTGATGGAAGTTCTCTGCGTATCCTCAGGGGTACACGTACCCCTGGTTGAGAACCACTGATGTAGGGGAACCCAGGCCCACCCCCCTATTCTGACTTCCAACCCCGTACCCTGGGCAGCTGGCTCAGCTTTGCTTACCTTGCATCAGCCTCAAGTCGGCTTCATTGTGTCACCAGTTGCAGCATGGCCAGACATCAGAGAGAGGAAGTTTCCTCTCAGCTGTAAAAGCAGCAAGGGCTCTATGAGGGGTCGGTGCTGCTGGAGAAATTATTGACACTTTCTCTAGTCTCCTTTTCAGATTTTGCCCCATTTTCTCTTTAATTCTCCAGTGTTAATTTAACAATCTCAGATTTGGGATATTTTCACACCCGTTTGACCTGCAGCAAATTTTCTTCCTTTCTTTGGGAAATTGTCCTGAATCATTCCCCAAACGAGAAAGGGCTTAATGGATGCAGTTTGCAGAGCCCTGAGACACAGCTGCGGCTGGGGTGGGCTGGGATGGCCATTCTCTGCTGGCGAGGAAGGGGACAGGAGCAAAAAGTCCACAGTGGAGACTGTCCAGCACAAGGTTACGCAGTCCTGGCTACTGCTATCCCCAACTGCCAGTCACCTACCTGCCCCTGCTTCTGCTTCCTTCCCACTGCCAGGAAGTTTTCCTGCTCCACACTCCCCTCACATACCCTCTTAAAGCACCTCCTCAAAGGGCTCCCTGCTGCCATGTGAATGGTGTGGGTGTGTGTGTGTGTGTGGGGGGGGAATTATTGCTGTCTGTTAATTGAACTTCCACTGTCCAATTACTCTCACTTAATATAAAATATCTTCATATTCAGGTGGTTTTCTTTCATTAGCAAATGTTTCTTTTTAGACCCATTTCTTCCCCAGTTCTCAAAGATAGATATAAAATATCCTGTGTGCAGCGCTGTAGTAGGCAGGGTGGTCCCAGGGTATTGGAGGCTTCCCCCTTAGTTTGTATATGTAACCCTTCTGCCCCTCTGAGTTGGCAGCAACAAGGGCTGGGTTCCGTATCCAGGGGTTCCGTTTCAATAATCCAATGCTAAACCAGCTCGAGCCCCCACCCAGTGACCTGGGAAAATCTTACACACACCCCTAGGCACCTCAAAGAGGTAATGCTTCCCCTCCCGCAAGCACAGAGTCTCGGTGTAGCAGAAAAGGTTTAATACATGAGATAAACAACAAACACTAAATTGGGAAAACACCTCAACTAGAGTTCATAGACCAAACCGTGAGCAAAGACCCACCCCAGGAAATTGGGCTGTGTCCTCTTTCCTGGGCCCTTGAGTCCAGCAACCCCGAAATCACCCACAATCCCAAAAGTCCCACAATCCAAAAGTCTCTGTCCTGGGTCAGTGCAACCCCAAAGTTCGAGAGTCTATCTGCAGAGGTCCCTCCCACCAGCCTGGGTAGAAAGGGGCACCTTACGTGGTCCAGGGCCAACTGCCCTGCCTCTCCGTGGGTTCTGCTCCCGCCTTCTCCACGAACTGCTCCGCTTTACCAGCCGCTCCACTCTGCTCCACCAGCCATCCTCACAAACTGCTCCAGTCCACCAGCTGCTCTGCTCCATGAGCTGCTCCAGTTCTCCCTGCAAACTGCTCAGCTCCGCTCGCTCTGTGGACCACTCCACCCGTCCCACAGCTACGCCACTCTGCTCCACCAGCTGTCCTGTGATCCACTCCAACCATCCCCATAAACTGCTCCACTCCACCAGCTGCTGTGTTCCACAGTATAGCTTCAGGCTCCCCCACTAGTTAGCACAGTACTCAGCACTGTCTGCTCAGTAATTTCAGCTCATAGTATGGGAGCCCCAGTGCTAGTGCACTATTAGTTAAAAGTGAGTTTAGCTAAGTAACCTGTATTCAGATTCTTAAAGGAATAAAACATCAACTCTGACATTCCACAGTAGAGAAAAGAGGATGTGCAAATTGGTGTTCCAGACCCTCACAGAGAACCCACACCTTCAAGTACACACACCAGTCCCCAATCTCTCTCCTTCATGGGGACTTGGAACCCATGTCCCATGTTTAGCAAGTACCACCCAACTGAGGTTGAGTCATCTCTGTCACAAAGCAGTCCCACAGCTCCCCATTCACACAATCAGGGTGACAAACTTTTTTTTTCCTGCCCCAATAACAAAGAAATTGGGGATCCCAGAGCTGTTAAAATAACCATCCCAGTCTGCTGTGGGCTTATGCTAAGTGGAGGGTGGATGCCAATGCAAATCTTTCCCCATTCTTTGAAATTCTTGGAATTCTTTCCACATTCCCTACAATTCACCACCAGATGTCAGGGTAGCACTCATCCTGACTCTGCTTACATCAATGCTTGGTGTTATTCTCCAGCCCATTCCTTATGAATACTAACTTGATGTTAACTTTTTTGCTGGCAGCTGTGAATTGAGGGGAGCTTTTCACTGATCTGTCTACAGCAACATGCAGATCCCGTTCTTGGGTTGTGTAGCCGATAATCTGTTCTGCTGCCGTCGCTAGGTGTAATGCATGTTCAGTACAGGTTTCTCCCCTCTTCCCTTTTTGTATTTCTTCTCCTTACTAGTGTTGGAGTGTCCTTCTCCTCAGGTTAGTGTATTAATGATCTCATCTTGGGGTCATATGTGTCAATTCATTGTTACGTCTTCAGAGAACTATCCATGATGACTCCAAGATCTCTTTCCTGATTAGTTGTAGCTAAATTAGCCCCCATCATATTGTATGTATAGTTGGGGTTATGTTTTCCCAACGTGACATTTATCCACCTTAAATTTCATTTGCCATTTTGTTGCCCAATCACTTAGTTTTGTGAGATCTTTTTGAAGTTCTTCGCAGTCTGCTTTGGTCTTAACTATCTTGATCAGTTTAGTATCGTCTGTGAGCTTTGCCACCTCACTGTTTACCCCTTTCTCCAAATCATTTATGAATAAGTTGAATAGGATTGGTCCTAGGGCTAACCTAGGAAAATGACAGCAGCAAGATGGAGTCTGGAGTCACACGGGCAGGTCACATGTCCATGCATGATTCAATTTGCAGGCCTACGCCATTGTTTACATGTTAGTTTGAATGTTCCCAGGAAAGCTCAGATGTGGATTGGCATTTTCCAAAGTCCATTGTCAGTGAAGCATTTCTTGATTGGGCACTTACTGAGAATAGTCCTTTTTCAACAAGCTGACCAAATGCATCACTGAGGCTACTTGAAATCAAATACATTTGAGATACAAGTACATAGCCCATATTCTTAACTTCAGATACAAAAATGGTACACACATACAGCTAGTATAATTATAACCAGCAAATCATAACCTTGTCACAGACACCTCACATGACAACTTTTGCACAATATTTGTTGAAAATATATAATAGTGGTGGCAGCAATGATCTATATGGTCCCAGTTGATATTAATAATGTCACAGCCTACAGAGAAGTGGGAGGGAGGCGTCTTCTAGCAGGCGTTTCTCCTACATTTCTCCATTGCCGCTTGGGCGGAGGCAAGAATGGAGCAAAACACGCCTGGCTGAAGGTTTTGCGTTCAATTTTGAAGATTAAGCCTGAGCCTCCGGCATGGGTGCTGGGAGATGGATTTCTGACTTGCATCCAGCACAGTCTTTGGGCCTGAGCTGAAACCACTGAGGCCAAGAGAGATGGGTTTAAGGTGGCCTTTGAGGCTCCCAGCAGGTCTTGAGGAGCAAGGGGTAACCGCCATCCCTGGGGGAGCTCAAACCACCATCCTTTCGATTAACAGCAAAACACAAAGACCCATTGCGCCACAGAGACACATGTCTGCTGTTACCAAGGCTGCTGCCTAGCAGCGTGCACATCTGCCTGCCAGCGCTAGAGCTCGCAAGGCAAGTGTGGGTGCTGGAGGTAAAGAGCCAGTAGAGTGACACAGCAGCTCTAAAGGGGAGTGAAGGCCAGGAGTGAGGGGTTCAGGGCATGGGAAGGGGCTCTGGGCTGGAGCAGGGGGGTAAGGATGTGGGAGGTGGTGAGGGCTCTAACAGGGGATGAAGGGCAGAAATGAGGGGTTCAGGGTACAGGAAGGGGCTTCAGGATGGGCAGGGGGTTGGGGTACAGGAAGGGGTGAGGGCTCCGGCTGGGGATGTGTGTAACCGTCCCCTTTCCCTAGCCATGTATCTGAGACACCAGGGCCAGCAGGTACAAGGCCTCGCTGCTGAAGCACTGACAGTGTCCAGTGACGCTACACCTGGCCCTCTACTGACAGCTCAGGGGTTTGGCTTCCTCTGGCACTGAGACGCCACAATAATTACAAGGTTATTTCTAATGGGTTAAAGCAGAACTTGTGCTGAGATTAACACGTCCCTCGTGGGTCTGGGGGTTTTACAGCATGAACTGGTTCTGCGTGTGGGTACTGTGCATGTGTTTGAGTGATACTAATACGGCTGAAACACACAACTCCCCATCCTGGGGGTTTCCATCCCCCCGATTCCTTCCACGGGGGGCGCTGACCCGGCTTCTCTACGGCCAGATGCCCTGATGGGCAGCAGTCGGGATGTTGGGAGAGGTTTTGTTTTCTGTGGCTAGTGACAGCCCCAAAGTGACTCCCACCAGCCCCCATTGCCTTGCCCTGCAGCTGCCAGTCTCTGAATCCTGGCCTGGAATTCGATTGGAACGAGGCCCCTGGGAGCTGGAGAGACCACGAGTCAGACACTGCAACATTGTAGCCAGAACATCCATGTCTAGATTTTAAGGCCAGTCAAGACAACTAAATAATCCTGTCTAACCCTCATGCATGTGACAGGCCACAAAGTCACCCCTGCACTGAGCCCAACCACCGGGATTAAACCAAAATATTCCAGCCCTTAGGAGAATATCCCGTTGTGTGCCACAGACGGAGCATAGGAGAGGCAGGGGGTACCAATACTGGAGGCCCCTGCACTGGAATGGATTTGGTGAGATGTACCCGGCTGATCTGGGCAAGTGACTTGTGCCCCATGCCACAGAGGATGACAAAAACTCCAACATCCCTGCCAGTGTGAGCTGGGGGAAATTTCTTCCTGACCCCAGCAATGGAAATCAGGGAGACCCTGAGCATGAGAGCAAGGCCACCAGCCAAGCACCGGAGACAAATGGTGTTCTATCTCACCCGAGAGCACTTTCTTCAGCCCCCCCTGTCCCCTCTTGCCACCCCCATGTGAGGTGGAGAATTCATCATAGCCCTGGGTACTTTGTTCCAATGTTTAATCACCAGATTGCAAATGTGTCCCTTATTTCTGATTTTAGTTTCTCTGCCATTAACTTCCAGCCACTGGTTCTTGTTCTGCCTTTTGCTGCTGGGTTAAAGAACCCGTCAGTACCCAGAATTTTCTCTTTGGGAGGGGATTTACACACTGTCATCAAGTGATCTCTTGGTCTTCTCTGTGATAAACTGAGCAGTCAGAGCTCTTATCTTACACTGGAAGGCAACTTTTCAGCACTTTTTTTTCTCATCTCTGCCCCCCATCCAATTTTTCGTTCTTCATCTTAAAATGTGGCCAAGATGACTGTGTGCAAGAGTCCAGTGTTGGTCTGAACAATGTTGTACACAGAGATAACACTAGTGCCCGATATCTAGTCACTGTTCTCCTGTCTGTACATCCAAGGACGACCACAGCATCGCACGGGCATTTCATGCTGAGTTGTTTGTCCATTATGACACCTAAACCCTTCTCCGAGTCACAGCAGTCTGGCATTGCTCATTAGTAAAGCTCAATGTGTTTGAATGGACACAGCTTCCCAAGCGCTCCGTAACATGCACAAGGGATTCCCCTCCTCAGTCACCTTCACCTGCTGCTGGTCTCTTGTCTCTTTCTTCTTCTCCAGGATCCGCATGTGTCATTGTGGGGGGAGTTCTCCTCCTCTCTTTGCCTGGGAGCGATGTGACCCCCTGGATGGACTGACCAAACCCAGGATTCCTTCAGCCTGAAAGCAGAGGGGAGCCTTCACCCGCTCCCTCTTTAAGGCTCCAGTCCCAGGTCCTAAATTCCCTGCCAAAGCACAAAAATCCACACTGAGCCCAACTCCTCTCTCGGTGGTGATTTCCTTTCTTCCACAAATCTGTCTTGAGGACACAGCCCTGGGAACAGGTGAACACAACCCCTGAGATTTCCCTTCGCAGCCTGCAAGAGGCAGTTCGCCCTATTAAACAGCTCGGGAATGTCATCTTTTTCTTTTCTCCTTTCAAAAGTAACTTCTTGTATTTCTAGTCTCTTTATATGACCCCCCTGATTTGCCGCTTCCAATTCTCTGCTGTACACGCCAGCACTGGAGCGGGTGAGGTGCCTGGACCCATCCTGTACTAGGTACATGGGGGACTTGCAGGATCAGATCCTAAGATCACTTTGAAGGGAAATTCTAACCCCATTCAACCCCGATCTGTTCCTGGGAGGTGTCAGTACGGACCCAGGCAGCCGAGCACCATGGAGTGAAGAGACCAATTTTATCAGTAAGTCAGACCCCCCGGCTGCCCACTGCTTGGATCACCTCCCCCCAGGTGACGCGAGTCGCCCTCCAGAGCCATTGCTGGGCCCCGGGGGGCAGCCACACAAGCCATGGGGATGGACAGCTTCCAGGAATCTCGGCAACGAATCTCCAGGGCGGAGGGTTTCCCCTAGTGCCGGATACACCCTCAGAGTCCAGCCAGCCAGCAGCTTCCACCCAAGGCTAGAGCGCTAACAGCAGCAGCGTGGCTGGGGGTTCGGACGTTGACTGGGGCCAGTTGCCTGAGCATGAACCCAGCCAACCCCAGGAAATGGACCCGGGCCACCAGCCCAACCCACCACGTGGCTGCTGCCGCTACCCCATTAGTGAGTGAGCTCCCATGGCCATGCTGGGGAGATCCCCCAGCTGCAGGGTAGATGCCCCTGAGTGCCTGGCAGGGCACAGCTCCTGGCTGACTTGCCCTGCTGAGTTCTCTACTAGGCTGGGTGGATCCGGGGCCAAGGGTGCTGGGTGACAGGGGGGCGTTGGCTCTGGGCTCAGACTGTCACTTCCCCCCCACCCATCCAACAGGATCACAGCAAACGAAACCAGCTCAGCGTGCAGGAGAAGAGTTCAGTCCAGGGCCTGGTGCTTTCTGGGAGCAGGGACGGTGCAGAGAAAGGGCAGATACAGGGCGCCTCTGAACACTCTGCGCAGAACTGCCTGTCCTGACCCACAGCGTCTGTTATCCCAGCCCTGGGCTCCCCTCTCACTGCTCTGCCAGTGCCCCTCACTCCCGATCCACAGACCTCCCTGCTCTGTATCTATGACTTCTGCTACTGAACCACTAGAGCGCTGACTCCTATTGTGAGAGATTTCTCTGCACAATACTGCTGCTATTCCAGTTATTGACTCCAGGAAACATTTTCCTTAGCCTGGTTCCACATGTCACTGGTTTCTATAGCAAAGGCCAGTCCCTGGCCCCTTGGTCCAGACATCCTCATTCACATTAAGCTTCAAGTGGAGAATCATTTCCCGTTCTGTAGGAGGGGAGACTTTTAAACGTGTTCTCTGAGCGACTGCACATGGCTAAGGGCTCGTCCAGACTAGGGGAGGAAAATCGATCTTAGATACGCAACTTCAGCTACGTGAATAACGTAGCTGAAGTAGAATATCTAAGATCGAATTACTCACCCATCCAGACGGCGCAGGATCAATGTCCGCGGCTCTCCATGTCGATTCCGGAACTCCGTTCGGGTTAATGGAGTTCCGGAATCGATGTAAGCGCGCTCGGGGATCGATATATCGTGTCTAGACTAGACACGATATATCGATCCCCGAGCAATCGATTTTAACCCGCCGATACGGCGGGGTAGTCTGGACGTGGGCTAAGCAAAGAGAACAAACCCAAAATCCCCCCTGTGCTTTGGGAGCCAGGTTTGCGGTGGGAATTCTGTAGTTCAGATGACTTCACGCCTGAGCATTGTGATTCTTTACCAGTTTCTTTGGCAGTGGGGCAGTTTTGTACTCACAGCTATGATGGCTGAGTGGTTAAGGTGTTGGAGTTGAAATCTAATAAGGTTCACCTGTGCAGGTTCAAATCCTGCTCACAGCAAGGCCAGTGTTTTAGCCAGTCTCTAACCCGGGCAATACCTCTCTACAACCTCCTGAGACACTCTCAATTCTCTCCCCAACCAAGTGAGTCCTGTTCTGCTCCTTTCATAGAGAACCCTGGGACACCACCTTGCACTGTGTCCCTGAGGTGTCAGGCAAACTCTCAGCACCTGAAGCCTCTGCTGCTCACCTGGTGCCCCACAGATCAGCCATAGCCCTGGTTTTGCTCCTCTCTCTAGCGTGTGAAAGGAGCCAAGTCAGCGACTCCATGGGTGCTACAGGGCTGCAGAACCAACAGAGGAAAAAAAAAAGGTGCCCAGGAAACACCACTGCCCCTGCACCTCCCACCTGTTAGCAGGCCTGGCTGACAAGCTCCTCCTCTTCTCCTTAAGTGCCTCCCGCCGGCCATTGATGGGGTGTGCTGGAGGAGTGAGGAGGGAAAGAAGTGGGGCAGGGTGGGGTGGGAAGAGATTTGATGGTTTGCGGGCAGGGCCTGAGGTGAAGCAGGCATTGAGCACTGCCCGGGAACTCTCAAAGGCAGTGGCTCTGAGTGCAGAAGCCTTCCCTGAGTCTGAGCTGCCAGGATCCCTGCCACAGGGCAGGTGCCACAAGTCTCAGCCTCTCTGGCCCACCCATGGCTCTGGGCACCATCAGGAATCATTTGGCTCCTGGCACACAAGGCAACTTAAAAGATGATTCCCTGGACAGCAGCTCAAACCCTGGCCTCTCCCATTAAGAGCCAGACGCTCTACTGACTGAACTAGCCAGGCTTGCTAAAAGCCTCCACCCCTCCTCTTCTTCTCCATGGCCACTGCCAATTCCTCCTCCTCTTCCTACCTCTTGCACCTGAGGATCACTAAATCTCCTCACCTAGACAGCCAGCCTGTTCACTGCACCCAACGCCCCCATGCCTGAGCCTCCCTGCCAAAGTCCTGCACCTGGCTCCATAGAATTAATTCTCACGTGTCACTGGGAACTCTACATCTTGTGCCCAGAGAGTCTCGGCCTCGCTCAGTAGAAGACCCGAGAAACACAGTGTCTGCCTTTTCTAAAGAAGTGCTTGGAGGAGGCTTTTCTCCCCTGACCATGTGGCCTAATGCTTAAGGTGTCTGACTTAAGATCAGGAGATTGAGGGGTTAAGTCTCTTCATGGTTGTGTTGCTACAGTTTTACCTTCGTGCTGAAAGTCCTGCTTCCTTCAGAGCTAGAACCTCTTCTTGGCTGCTCAGGCCAATGCTCTGGCTTCAGCTAGAGCCCTGGGAAGGAGTTGGGGTTGGATGTCACAAAGGCTGGGGCAGGAGCCCCAAGTCCTTCCAGTCTAGCCTTCGCCATTCCTGACTTGCCAAAGAAAATGGGCGGCTGCCCGGGCTAGCATGTAGAGCAGTTTCCCTCTTCAAAGTGTGTGCCTGTCCCTCTGCTTGAGGGGGCTTGGTAAATAGCACCTTGGGAGCCTGGGTGTTTCTCTGCGTCTCGCCAGCTGGGGAAAAGCCTCTTGGGGTAAAATCTCCTGCCCCACTGCAAAAGTGAGCACTGTGAGTAGGAACAGACAGAGGCCACACCAGGGGACTGGCCCTGCTTTCCTAGCTTCTTCTGATGTTGGCGACAGAGCATCAGCAGCTGCCCTGCACGCTGGTCTGCTGGTTGTATTCAGTGGGTGTTTGGCATGGCAGGAAGCAGCCTGGCTGGGGGTCTTTGTGGCTGTCTGCTGGCCATGCATAGGCATGGTCCTCCCCTCCTCTTGCCCCACCTTCAGTTGCTCTGTGGCTTATAAACCTTCCCTTGGAGTTGTCAGCACCAGCCGCCTCTGTTCTAGGTGTGCGGAGGAGGGAAGGTGTGAGGGGCTTCAGGCTGGGCTCCACCTCCCTCCTGCCAAGCCCTGACTATTAATCCCAGCCCTGGGACTCCTTACTTCAAGCGCCGTGTGGGTCAGAGGAATGTGTGGCAGGAAGCACAAGGGCCAAACTTGTGGGCATCAGGTGAAGCAGTAAGAATCCCAACCAGGTCAAACCACAGGACTACAGGCAGCCATAGCCACCTCTACACCCCAATCCATTGCAGCCATCCCAACCAAAGACCTGGCTCCAGTGAGTGTGAGTCACCCAGCAGGAGGGAAAAGACTTACTCTTAAACAACTGGAGACAGGGAAATTGAGTATTTTGAGCTCCAGGGCTTTACCACAAACCAGCACAAGGTCCCACCGACATTTGAACTCAGACTGCAGGATTTAGAGTCCTGAGTGCTGCCTATTACACCATGGGACCAGCTTGTGCTGCCTTCTCTGGCCATCGGTGACCCTCACGGGGCTGGCTCCTGGAAGGGACTGTTGGCTCTTTACTAAAACTTAGTGGGGTTTTTGGTTGGCTCATTCCCAGTCCCAATAGAAGGGGGAAGGGTCAATGGGAAATCAGGACCCTGAGACTGACAGGCCCCTGGGGCAATGGTCACCAACTGGTAGAGAACAAGTAAGAATTTGTTAATGGAAAAAAATTCCTGGTGAAAATTGGCAAAGCTGTGGAGATTTTGAAAAGTTCCAGTGAATTTACACATGAAGATATAAACAGAGAGACAAACACACAGAGAAAATGAGAAAATCACACACTGCACAGACCCACACAGACATGACAAAAACCAAACCCACACAGCGCACAGAGCCATATACACATAAGGGAAAGCCACACAAAACATAGAAAGAACAAATCCACACCAAAAAACACAGCAAAAGCCCACAAAAAGAAAGCACAAAACCCACATACCAAAAGAATACTAAGCAAAAAACCAATCTGCATGCAAAAGTCATACACACACGCACCCAAAACTATGCCAGACATCCACCAAAATCACACAGGACCCACATGCACATCAACACGACAGACGAAAACCATGACAATATACAGAAAGCCAGGCAGAGTTTGAGTCTCACAGTGAAGAGGGTGAGCACAAAGGTGGTTTGGGGAGCAAAGATTGAGGGTGAGTCGGGGGCAGTGCTCTGGGCTCTGCTTGACCCCTGCTGACACAGGCGGCTGGTGGAGAGCAGAGCCTGGTAGATCTGTGGAATCTGCCCTGCTCTCTGTAAAGCAAGGGGACTTTGGTGTCTTCTGAGCTGCAATTGTATTTTCTGCAGGGCAAACTGATTGGCAGAACCCATTTGCTTAAAGAAAACTAGTGTTCCAGGTGAGGTTTGAACTCACAGCTTCAGCATCACTCAACTCAACACTGCTACTATTAGTTTTGGCACACTAACCCATTGCACCTCGGATGCCTGATTGAGAATCTTGTCTCCTTGATTCATGGCTGGATTAGGGGTGAGGGGGTTGCATTAGCTAAAACAAATCCATATTAATGGCTGCAGAATGGCAGCAGCAGAGGTGGGGAGTCTCCTTCTGTGTGATAGAGCTGGTTCCCCCTTCCATTGCTGAGAGGAAGGTTGGTGCTTTGAACCCACCTGGTGCTGGAATGTCCCATGGGTGAGATTAACAAGACTCTTGAGGAGGGAAGGGAAGGGAAGTCTTTTCTAGTCCTGCCTAGCTCCATTGGTCTCCTGGGGCCCTTTTGGCTCTCTGCTCCCCTGTTGGGGAGATGCAGAGACAAGCCCCCATCTGGGCGAGTCACCTAGAGGCTGTGTCCCATAGAGTGTGTGTGGGAGAGGGGGAGGGTTGGATTGGGCTCAAGGGGAGAAGGTTGTGTGTGACAGTGTGTGGGGGAGGGGGAGGGTGTGTTCCTTAGGATATAAATGATGGAAAACACAAGAGCAGTGACAGTGAAGCCCCCTGTCTCAGTGTTATGACACTGTGTGGTGCTGCCATTCACCTTCCCCTCCTATGGTCTCATCTTTCATTGAATCCAGCATTTTTTCACCTGTCATCATCCCAGAGGTGTCCCACATGCCTCAGATACAGAGTGTCCCTCTTAGAGACGCCGAGGACTGGAACTGAATTCAGCTGCAGGACAGCTCTGCTAGGTCTTTATTCATTTGAACAGGAAAATGCCGAGTGTTTAAATTCATCTCAAGCCTCCTGCCTCCGTTCAGCAAACTCCTGAACATACTGGAGATGGGTCTGGAAATCGATTTTCATTCGAAAAAGTTTTTCAGGGGAATAACTTGGATGGGAACTAGGAAGCCATTATCCTGCATAGGAACATTCACCCACTGATCTATACTCTCAACAGAGAGTGTCATGTATAGCTCAGAGTAGGAACAGCTTTGAACCTGGGGATTAGTAACTTTTCTCTATACAAACACCACAGCTTACAAACTCCCACCCCAGCTCTGTGTCATCAGAGCATAACAACAACTCTCCTTGGAGCACACACAGCTCCCCATCTCCATGCCCGTCAGTCTCTCCAGCATTGCTCCAATACCTTAAAGCAGGGCCTCAACCTCAATTTACCTTAGGGCCAGTGCCAATCCTCCAATCCTCCCAGTGGTTCAATAATGTCACTCATACCGCTCAGAACCTGCCCCCCAAAACTCTACCCCTCAACTGCCTAAGGCTCTAGGAGGAAGTTTGGGTGTGGGGAGGAGGTCTAGGGTTCAGGCCCTGGGCTGGGGTTGGGGACTGAGGTGCAGGAGGGATGCAGGCTCTGGGGGGAGTTTGGGTGCAGAAGGGGTGAGAGGCTGGTCTCTGGGAGACAGTTTGGGTGAGGGAGGAGATCTGGGGTGCAGGCTCTGGGATGGAGTTTGCAGCGCCATAACAAGGGCGAGGCGAGTGAGGCACTTGTCTCGGGCGCGCAAAGCGGAGGGGCACAGCTCTACCACGATCAGCGGCTCTTCGGTGGCAGCTCTACCACTACTGCTTCTTCGGCAGCAATTTGGCAGTGGGTCCTTCTCTCCGAGAGGGACTCAGGGACCCGCTGCCGAATTGCCACCAAAGGATGAATGAAGCAGAGGAGGCAATTGGGCAGCAGGTCCTTCCCTCCAACAGGGACTCAGGGACCTGCCACCAAAAAGCCTGGAGCCAGCCCTTGCCTCGGTCACAAAAATTCCTTGTTATGGCTCTGGGAGTTTGGGTGCTGGGTGCAGGCTCCGGGCTGGGGCAGGGGGTAGGGGGAACAGGAGGAGGGGTGGGGGTGCAGGCTTTGGGAGGGAGTTTGGGGGCAGGCAGGAGGGGTGTGTGGAGGGAGGAGGTGCAGGCTGTGGGAGGGAGTCGGGGGCAGGCATGTGTGGAGGGGCGTGCAGGCTGTGGGAGGGAGTTTGGGGGATGAGGGGGTGTAGAAGGAGGGCATGCAGACTCTGGGAGGGGCCGGCAGCCACTGGAGCGAGCAGGCAGACACTGCTCAGCTCCGCTGCACTGCCAGGGCCCCTTACGGGGAGCGCCTGGGGGGTGGCAGGTGGGGCCAAGGGAGTGACCCAGTCCCAAAACTGCTGGAGCCCCACGGGCAAGACCTGGGAACCAGGACTGCCAGCCAGACAAACACCTTTAAGAGGAGGCGTCCGTCTCCCTGTCAAAAACTGATCTTTCTCCTTCCGTTCAGTGATAGCCTGAAATGTTCCTTATCCCGGCAGAGCCAGAGGACTGAAAGCAGCAACATCAAACCCTTGTGTAGCTCGCAGGGATGGACATAAACACTCCCTGGTATCTGAGGAGATGTTTAGCTTTGCCCTTGGTCAACTACAAGGCTAAAGGGAAAGAAGGTGGCGCCAGGTATAAAGAGTGAAACACGACACATCATAGTTATGCCCATGGTGGCTGCAAAATATTTTTATATACTTCTTCTTATCAACAGTGTATTGTTTTCTCTGGAGTCTAGGCCTTGACCAAGAAATTTGTACCTCAATAAAATAATCAACTGCCCCTGGTGAAGGCAATGGACTTGACACCCACTGGGGTGTCCTTACACAGATACAAGTACTAACAACAATGGCTGCCTTTTAACCATAGATTTTAGCCATAAATTTTAATCAGGGCAATACATTGAAACAAACCCCTGTTAAATCATTTCTCAGCCCGAGTCCTTTACCCACATTCCCTAGAGCATTGGGCCACCATGTGGACGTTTCATTTCCCACCTCAGTTTCACACAGAGACACAATTTCCTTTGCACAAATCCGTGAACAGCAAAACCTCCCTGTGTCTCTGGTCTGAGCCAGGGCATTCGATTCCAGTGAACCCTTCTCTCCTGCAATGGCGATGGGCAGACAGAGGGGTCGTGGCACCTGCATCCCTGCCAGGGAGATATCAGCTCAGCTCTTTCTTTCTGCTGCTGTTGTTAGTCCAGGAAACATCAAGGGTGAAATGCAAGGCTGAGTTCATGCACCAGCCCCCGGAAATATTTCAGTGCCACAGAGAAATCCTGTCCCCGGCTATTGGAATGATGTGCTGGAGATTTGACTAGGAAAGAGACTGTCTGAATTGTCAGAGTGGGGAGTGAACAACACTCTACAGCAATGTCGTTCACACAAACACACTCTCATCCTGCTCCAGCCGGAAGGGAAATGGGCAGGAACTCTCGCTGTTCAGCCAAGGACACACTTACAATGATGTGCAGCCGTGAGTGTGCTGGGGAAGCTGGTCTGAGCAAACAATTTGAAGTGACAATTCAGTGAGAACAGAATTATCGTCTTGTGAAACAATTGTACATCAAGTAGTTGTGGCCGAGTGGTTAAGGCGATGGACTAGAAATCCAGTTCAGAATGTGAGTAGTGACCTCGTCTCCTTCCTGCACCTGCTCTACATTGCTTCCCAGCAGCTTCTCCCCCTGCAGAGTCACCCCAGCACTGCAGTGTGGCTGCCCAGGGTTCAGCAGGGGCCCCTGGCAAGGACAGTGGGTGCAGCTAGCAGGTCAGTATGCCTAGCAGTGAGGCAGCTGTAAAAAAGCAACACTCCCCCCAGAAGTAGAGAGACAGAATTCCCCAACTTTAACATCATGATCCCCTGTAGAAAGCCACGTGAGTCAGTTGTATTTTCACAGGGAGATGCAAAAATCACGTGACACCAAATTTTAAGTTGAGTAAATAACGTTGGGGAGATAGTTATTAACCTCATAAAAATATACAAAAGATCCCTCAACATAACACCTGAAAGCGAAATATGAACAGAGACAAACCTTGTCAGCAAAGGCTCATTTCCCAAACGGTCCTCAAAACGTTACTAATTCCCAACCCTCCTCCATAGCAGCTCTGTGCAGTGCAACTGTTCTGCAGGCAGCTTCCCATTAAATGCTGTTGTGGGACATTCCCAGGCCTGGAAATGTACCAACAACAGAATTTGAAGCGCAAACCTGGCTCCCTGCACCAGGCGGGATTTGAACGTTTTGTCCCCGTTACTTTGTCTTTGTCAATAGTACAGATGCCATGGTGGGCTCTAGGCTCTGCTTGAGGGATCCTGGCTCAGGGGCTGATGGGGGAGAAAGGATTGT
This sequence comes from Gopherus flavomarginatus, assembly GCF_025201925.1. Lineage (NCBI taxonomy): Eukaryota > Metazoa > Chordata > Testudines > Testudinidae > Gopherus > Gopherus flavomarginatus. The sequence goes on from NW_026114610.1 coordinate 3,321,251, forward strand.
AGATTCTGACCTGCACTCTGGAGAGGAGGTAATAATTGAATGGGGTATTTTTAACTCCTCCCCTTCTCAGTGTCCCAGGGCTGGAATTCTACATTCTTCAGGGCCAAGTGAGGAGGTGATGCCACTTGGGTAATGAAAACCAGTACTCCAGGTGAGGTTTGAACTCACAACCTCAGCATAGCTCCTCTCAGCACTGCCCTATAAGTACTGTGTGCTAACCAATTGCACCACTGGAACACCTGTTAATTAGTATTGTCCGAGACCCCTAGGCTGATAAAACCAAGGAGTGACCCCAAAACATTCTCTGTGGAGCTGAGAGCAGGTAGTGACAAGTGTTATACTCAGTAGGGTGGATTCTTCTTAAGGATTCCAGGCATTATTTGACCCTTTTGTTGTTCCCTGTGTAATAACAGAGCTGATTAAGACTCAATGTAGAGTCTTGCTGCAGACCAACAGATCTGAAATCACTGTTAACGAGGTCTAAGCATTAGTCCTGCTTTGGGACAGTGTTTCTCATGCAAGAAACTGCCGAGACTGTGCTAGCAGTGAGGCTTCCTCACTAACAGCTGAAATCAGGGAGAGCTGTGTGAAGTGCAGGGCCCCAGGGGTGCCTGAACAGGGGGGAACAACACCCCAGGACTTTTCAAAATGGGAGGGTTCTGCCTTGCCACTTTGTAATGACTGTAAGGGTGAATGATGAGGGGAGGGGACGGAGAGCAATGAGCGGGAGGAGGGGTCTTGGGGGAAGAGGCAGCGTAGGAGTGGGGCCTTGGGGAGAAGGGGGGGCATGGGCGTGGCCTTGAGTGGAAGGGGTGGGGCTACTGTTTGGGCTCTGGTGGCCGCCACTTTCAGGCAGGGCTGCCCAGAGGGGGGGGGCAAGTGGGGCAATTTGCCCTGGACCCTGGGCCCCGCAGGGGCCCCGCAAGCCCTGGCCGAGAATTCCTTCCCTGGCTAGAGGCGCCTTTTTAAATTTTACTCACCCGGCAGCGGTCCGGGTCTTTGGATGCACTTCCGCGGCGGGTCCTTCAGTGCTGCCGAAGACACAGAGCGAGTGAAGGACCCGCTGCCACTGAAGACTCGGACGCCACCCAATGAGTACAAGAGCCAGGGGGTGGTCCCTTTTTTTATGTCCACTATCTCGCTTTGCCCCAGGCCCCCAAATCCTCTGGGTGGCCCTGCTTTTAGGGAGCCTGTTCCACTCCTGGTGGGACCACAAGACGTCCCAGAGTAGAGAGGGTGGCCAGGAGAGCAGTGACAAGGTGGAATGGCAAGTGACCGGCAATGTGGCCAGACAGCGGAAGGAGAAAGGGGCTTTCCCCCCGGGAGGTGAGAGGTGAACTCTGGGTTTTCATTGACCCAGGACAGTAGCTGTGGGTGAGGTGCAGTGAAGGGAAGGGCACATCCACAGAGCTTTCGGTGTCTGGATTTAAGAGCCCGGGCCAAAAGGCCACTGCCCAGCACACTGTGGGGCAGGTGTTTTGCTCATAGTGTTGTGTTATGAATCCTCATTGTGGTGTTTTCCCAAGTTAATATAAGGTGAGTTTCCTCCTTTTTCTTAAAGTTTCTTTTCTACACTCAGTGGTTGTGAATGGGGAAAGTATCGCCTCTTAGAGGCACCCAGTGGCCAGGGCTAGTTTCCCCAGGTTACTAGGTGGGGGCTTAGGCAGATTGTGTGTTGTATTGTGGAAGAGGAGCCCCAAGGACCCAGACAGGGAATTGTAACTTCAACCTTCAGAGTAAGAGCCAGAGGTGCTGCCAGCTGAGCTAGCCAGGCCACCTAAACATATTAACCCCTTTCACCGCAAGAGCAAACACTGGGTACTTCTGTGCTTTTCAGCAGCTGGGAAAGAGCCTCTTGGGGGAAATATCTCCTGCCCCACTGCCAAAAGGAGCCCCTTGAGTGGGAACGGTCAGAGGCCCCACCTGCTTTCCAACCACCTTGTGATGCTGGCCGCAGAACGAATGCTGGTCTGTGGGTGGCCTTCAGTGGGGGTTTGGCATGGCAGAGAGCAGGCTGGCCGGGTGTCTTTGTGGCGGTCTGCTAGCCACACATAGGCATGGTTATCTCCTCCTCTTGCCCTGCCTTCGGTTGCTCTGTGTCTTTTAAGCCTTCCCTTGGAGCTGTCAGCACCAGCCGCCTCTGCTCTAGGTGCCCAGAGCAGGAAAGGTGTGTTGGGCTCCAGCCTGGGACTCTTCCTCCCTCCTGCCTAGCCTTGACTATGAAGCCTGGCCCTGCCCCTCCTTCCTTTGAATGCCATGTGGGCAAGAGGAAGAGTGTGGCAGCTGCAGGGACCAAAGTTGTGGACATCAGGTGAAGCAGTGAGAAACAACCATATGGTCAACCCACAGGGCTCTCTAGCCAGACTGTTAAGTTCTAGGACCCCAACCTATAGCAGCCAGCCCTCTGAAATGGCCAGACCAAAGACCTGTCTCCAGTGGGCATCAGTCATCCAGCAGGAGGGAAAAAACTCACTCTAGTTCATCCTGAGAGAGGGGAGCCAAGCACATTGAGCTCCATGGCTTTGCAGGAAACCAGCATTGCTCCAGGAGGTCCCACTGAGATTTAAACTCATATTCCAGGATCCAAAGTCCTGAGTGCTGCCCATTACACCATGGGACCTGCTGCCATTTCATTTTCTAGACCCCTGTGACTCTCAGCTGGATGGTTTGTACCCTGCACTTATTGCTTCCCACTAGCAGCTTCCTCTTGCGGGACTCTCTCTCCTCCTCCATCGACTGTGGTCCTGCACTATCAGATCCGCAGGTCCTGCCCTGAGTCCCCGCATCCCCCTGCTTTGTCTCCATTCCCTGCAGGCCACAAAAATGTTAGGGGAGCTGCTTCTCCCTTCACTCAGTGCTCCTGCTCATATCGGCCAGCTGCAGCCTCATCTCCTGGAACTCGGCCAGCTGTCGTTTGATCCGGTCATACAGTCACATGCTGACTGGCTCCTCAGCATGGATGCTCTTGTGGAAACCCCACAGGTGACGCTGCAGGACTTGGTACTGTTGGTTTCTTTAATGTTGTGGTATTTCCCCAGCAGCTGGAACTAAGCCGCCAACAAAGAAGGGGGGCGGTGGCAGGCTCCGGGATGGAGTTTGGGTGTGGTGCAGAATCTGGGCTGGGGGAGGGGGTTGGAGTGCAAGGGGGACAGCGGCAGGCTCTAGGAAGGATTTTGGGTGCATGAGGTGCAGGTTCTGGGCTGGAGCAGGGGGTTGGGATGCGGCACCTATATCAGGCAGCTTCTGAAAGTGACCCACACCCCCATTTGGCACAATTCCTACATGGAGGAGGCTGGGGGAGTCCTCTGGCACCACTGCCCACAGGCACCACCCCTGCAGCTCCCACTGTCGCAGTTCCAATGGCAGAGTTGGCACTTGGGGCAGGCACAGCGTGCAAGAGACACACCCCACAGGGGCCGCAGGGACGTGCCAGATGCTTCTGGGGGTGGTGCGCCGTGTGAAGCGAGGATGGGCAGGAATCTGCTTTAGCCCCACTGTGCTGCTTGTAGTGATGGCAGGAACCCCCGGGCCCTTTCCAATCACCCGGGGCCAGCTGCTCAGGCTTTCTGAAGGGGAAGCAAAGGGAAGCCACAAGAGTGGTCATGCACCCCCCATGAGCAGTTCTGGGGAGTCTTTTGGGAGCTCCTGGAGTAGGCAGCAGAGAGGTGCAGCCTTGCCACAGAGTCTGTTTCCCTGGAAGGGAGAGGAGGCTGCAGGGTGATATCCCACCTCTGAGCATCCAAGAGACTCTGCTCCCCATTGCCATGCTGGAGCCTCCACATTTATTTATTGGCAAATAAAATTTGCAGAATTTTAAACTACTGTGCACAGAATTTTTATTGTGCAGAATCTCCTGAGGAATGAAACCGACTCAGGGAACCTCCTTGAATTGTCACTGCTTGGTTAACCACTCAGCCACCACATCAATGCAGAGAGAGTGCCAAGCCCTACTGCTATGTGGGGGTGGGGGCTGGGGTCAGGTCATACACATTCAGACTGTACGCTCCCCCAGCTACAAACCGCTGCTGATTTCCCATTTAGGACATTAGCCCTTACTGACAAGGTTTGTCTGTGGTCTCTTTTTATCTCATGCTGCTAGTTAGAAGGATATTTATTTATTTATTTATTTTTCAAAAATACACAACTCCCTAAACCTGCTTTTAGCAATCAGAAGAATTTAGTGTCACCTTATTTTTGCCTGCCCCAGTAAAAAAGAAGAGGCTTTTGTGGGTTTCCTGACTCAGAGGATGAAAACAAACGTGTCGGTCCCAGGGGTGGCTCTAGGCACCAGCAAAGCAAGCAGGTACTTGGGGCAGCCCATTTGCAGGGGCAGCAGCTAAGAGGGATCCAGCCTGGGAGCGGTGACCTAGAATCCTACTTTTGTCATCTCCGACTCAAAGAATACTTCCAACACACCTCTGAACAACATCCTAACCCACAGAATCCTTCCTACCAACGTTATAATAAAAAGGATTCTGCATGGACTCCTCCTGAGGGTCGAAACAGCAGACTGGACTTCTACATAGATTGCTTCCGTCAACGTGCACAGGCTGAAATTGTGGGAAAGCAGCATCACTTGCTCCATAACCTAAGCCGTACTGAACACAATGCCATCAACAGCCTCAAGAACAACTCTGACATCATAATAAAAAAGGCTGACAAAGGAGGTGCTGTCGTCATCATGAATAGGTCGGAATATGAACAAGAGGCTGCTAGGCAGCTCTCTAACTCCACATTCTACAGGCCATTACCCTCTGATCCCACTGATGATTATCAAAAGAAACGACACCATCTGCTCAAAAAACTCCCTGAAAAAGCACAGGAACAGATCTGTACAGACACATGGCTAGAACTCCGACCAGGTGTATTCTATTTGCTACCCAAGATCCATAAACCTGGAAATCCTGGATGCCCCATCATCTCAAGCATTGGCACCTTAACAGCAGGATTGTCTGGCTATGTGGACTCTCTCCTCAGGCCCTATGCTACCAGCACTCCCAGCTATCTTCAAGACACCACTGACTTCCTGAGGAAACTACAATCCATCGGTGATCTTCCAGAAAACACCATCCTGGCCACTATGGAGGTAGAAGCCCTCTACACCAACATTCCACACAAAGACAAGCTGTCAGGAACAGTATCCCCTATAATATCATGGCTAACCTGGTGGCTGAACTTTGTGACTTTGTCCTCACCCACAACTATTTCACATTTGGGGACAATATATACCTTCAAGTCAGCAGCACTGTTATGGGTACCCGCATGGCCCCACAGTATGCCAACACCTTTATGACTGACTTAGAACAACGCCTCCTTAGCTCTCGTTCCCTAACGCCCCTACTCTACTTGTGCTACATTGATGACATCTTCATCATCTGGACTCATGGAAAAGAACCCTTCGAGGAATTCCACCGTAATTTTAACAATTTTCATCCCACCATCAACCTCAGCCTAGACCAATCCACACAAGCGGTCCATTTCCCTAGACACTACTGTGCTAATAAGCGATGGTCACATAAACACCACCCTATACTGGAAACCCACTGACCTCTATACTTACCTACATGCCTCCAGCTTCCATCCAGGATGCACCACATGATCCATTGACTACAGCCAAGCTCTAAGATACAACCGTATTTGCTCCAATCCCTCAGACGGAGAGAAACACCTACAAGATCTCTATCAAGCATTCTTAACACTACAATACCCACCTGCTGAAGTGAAAAAACAGATTGAAAGAGCCAGAAGAGTACCCAGATGCCACCTACTACAGGACAGACCCAACAAAGAAAATAACAGAACGCCACTAGCCATCACCTACAGCCCCCAACTAAAACCTCTCCAGCGCATCATCAAAGATCTACAACCTATCCTGAAAGATGATACCTCACTCTCACAGATCTTGGGAGACAGGCCAGTCCTCGCTTATAGACAGCCTCCCAACCCGAAGCAAATACTCACCAGCAACCGCACACCATACAACATAAACAGTAACCCAGGAACCTAACCTTGCAACAAAGCCCAATGCCAGCTCTGTTCACTTATCTATTCAAGTGACACCATCATAGGATCTAATCACATCAGCCATGCCATCTTCGGCTCGTTCACCTGCACATCTACCAACGTGATATATGCCATCATGTGCCAGCAATGCCCCTCTGTCATGTACATTGGCCAAACTGGACAGTCTCTACACAAAAGAATAAATGGACACAAATCTGACATCAGGAATGATAACATTCAAAAACCAGTGGGACAACACTTCAACCTCTCTAACCACTCACTGACGACTTGAAGGTGGCAATTTTGCAACAAAAAAACTTCAAAAACAGACTCCAAAGAGAGACTGCTGAACTTGAATTAATATGCAAATTAGATACAATTAACTCAGGCTTAAACAGAGACTGGGAACGGTTGGGTCATTACACTAATTAAATCTATTTCCCTATGTTAAGTTCTCCTCACACCTTCTATGGGTCATCTTAATCACTTCAAAATGTTTTTTTTTCTCCTGCTGATGATAGCTCATCTCAATTGATTAGACTCTTCCTGTTGGTATGCATACTTCCATCTTTTCATGTTCTCTATATGTATAAATATCTCCTGTCTGTGTGTTCCATTCTGTGCATCCGAAGAAGTGAGCTGTAGCTCAGGAAAGCTCATGCTGAAATAAATTTGTTAGGCTCTAAGGTGCCACAAGTACTCCTGTTCTTTGCGGATACAGACTAACACGGCTGCTACTCTGAAGCCTGGGAGCTGAGAACCAACAGGGGGCCCTGGGAGCTGTAGTTCCTTGGTTAGCTCCCTGCCTATAGAGTCAGCCTTGGAGCAGGGAAAGAACTACATTTCCCAGCATTCCCTAGGCTGCTATCAACAGGGAAGGGAGGAGAAGGGAGTATGGTAGCTGAAACCTCATGCTGCAGCTTGCTGTGAATGGAGAGGTCACTGCTAGAGCGGGGTGGCACTGTGAATGGGGAACAAATGTGCCCAATAAGTAGAAGGCTTTGGCCCTGATACCCAGGGCCGTCCTTAGGCATAGGCAACACAGGCAGCTGCGTAGGGCCTCTGAAAATTTGGGGCACCACCGGGTCTTAGTGTCCACCCCCTTGATTTCCTATCCCTGTTCTGACCCTTCCTGCAGGCTCCCACAGATGGCTGCTCTAGCCTGGTGAGTCTTCCTTGGGAGGGAATCTAGTAGTTAAAAGTGAATAAACCTCCAGCCTGCCAGACCTATTAGCACAACACTGAAACTGTTAAAGAGACATTCAAGGGGTAATAAAGCCATTTAACAGGCCTTTGCCAACCCCAAGGTATATACTGACAGGTTTCAGAGTGGTAGTCCTGTTAGTCTGTATCAGCAAAAACAAGGACGAGTCCTTGTGTCACCTTAAAGACTAACAAATTATTTGGGCATAAGCTTTTGTGGACTAGAACCCATTTCATCAGATGTCCACGAAAGCTTATGCCCAAATAAATTTTTATACTGTCAGTTTCTGACTTTACTGACAAAACAGTTGTGCATTAATGTAATATTTACACAGAACATGTCAGTCTACAGGACCTTAGTTTAAAATTTGCTTTAAAAATATTTAATTAGTGAGCTGGTGAAGATTATAAAATCACATTTCTAAAAAATGCTTGCATAGAGTTTTAGATGCACAATCATCTTTAGCCTTAAATGTGTGGATCTTCAGAAGTACAGTTTTTAAAATAAATCCTTCAAAAGACCTCCCTTATCTAAAATACACATTTTAATTACTATAGTTAAAAAAAAAGTACTTCCAAGTCTTCCTGTGTCCTTTCTGTCCATCCCTTCACCACCTCTCCCCCCACTCCCCACTGAAGAGAGCCTTTAAAGGGACAACAGTCCTTCCCTTCCAGATAGCTGGACAAGGAGTTTCCCTTTCTTTACTTCTGACTATCCGACGAACTAGTTTTTAAAGAACCCTCCAGCAAAATCAGTACCTTAGTAAGACAAAATCCTTGTTATACCTAAAATCTTTGGAAACATATTTTTTTAAAGTTGGTGAAATTTCATAACCATGTCTCTTGTTATGGAGATCACACAAAGTAAATTACTGTTCCCTTTTTCTAAAAGCAATGAACATTGTTATGAACACACTAAACCTCTCTGATTAATTTAAAAGAATGTCTTTGTTTCAGTGAGTTAAATATGTAGTAATCTGGAATGTTGGTTTAAGATTTGAGTACATTTAAAATATAAATTCAGTTTAGAAATACTGATTAAGAAAATGTAAAACAGAGAAGAGCTGCATCATGTATTCCATTATATGTAATGTTGTATTCAGTAGGACAGCTGACTCACCCTTACTATGAAGTTTTTGCAAATAAATCTCTGACAAACTTCAGGGCATATCAAAAAACCTGTGACTGACATTTTTTATTCCCAAATTTTAGTGCTTTTAATTAGGTACTTTCTTCATGTCCATTCTGCATGAGGGAGAGGGCATGGAAGTCTCTGCGGGGAACTGTGACTCTCCACCACCATGAGGCAGGCCGGGCATCTCATTATCCTTTGCTGTCAAGTCCCTCCTCCCCCTCCCCCTCCCTCTCCCCCACCAGGCTGTGAGCTTGGGCTGCCATCCGGCATAGGGGCACCAGTTTAATAATACTGCGTAGGGCCCCATAAATCCTAAGGATGGCCCTGTCGATACCCCCTTCAGAAGACATCCCCAGACTGGCTTAGGGACACTGGTGTGACCTCACCTTGCAGCCCCCAAAGAAGGAATTGGGGGGACTAAATGGACAGTGCCCCTCTCTATCTGAAGCCTAGCAAGGGAGGTATGTGTGTCCCACTAGAAATTAAAATGCAAAGTAAGGGAGGGGAGGCTCTACTGGACCTGGGCAGCTTTAGATACAGTACCAGGCACGTAGGAGGATTTCCACTTCTGAGCCATGGAAGCAGAAATTGACTTTTCCTTTCCAGATTTAGCTAATATTCAGAAAGGGAATCTAGCACCTGCCTTCCAGATTTGAACACCTCAAAATTCAGGAGTGCTCAAGCTCAGTTTGGGCAGCTGGTACTTCATTTCTCCCAAATCAAATATACTGATCTACTGTAATTTGCTGTAGAAAAAGTAGGATGAAATTGAGCAAGAAATGCTCCCCAGAGGTTTTTAGGACTGGAATTGCTATTTTCAACAGCCATTGCCTTTTTGTTTGTTTAAAAGAAAGAGAGTGATATTGCACTGGCAAATTCCCCATAGAAACAAAGAGTGGAAGAAAGAATAATAAAGGCATCTCAACTTTTCTTCATTTATGGAGGACAGTCTTACAATATGCATCCAGATATCTTCCAATCACACAAGCTGAAAATTGTTCCACTTTACTGCAGCTCTGTAACCATGTGGGAACCAATCCTGTCTGTGTTCTGTGCACATCCAAAATTCCTGCTGAATGACCCACCTTGGGAGCAAGTTACCAGTGACCCAGGGCTGGGGCAGAAGGAGGGTGCAGGTGGGGGGAGGAGCTCAGGGTTGGGGCAGCAGGGGGTGCAGGTTGAGGGGGCAGAGCCCAGGACTGGGGCGGCAGGGGGTGTGTGGGTGGGGGAGCACTGGTGGGGGGAGATCCCAGAGCTGGGGCAGCATAGGGTGTGTGTGTGTGAGAGCCCAGGGCTGGCTTGGCAGGGGGTGCGGGTGTGGGGACAAGAGCCCAGGGCTGGGATGGCAGGGGGGTGAGGGTCAGGGGGTACAGCCCAGGGGTGGGGCAGCAGGGGCGTGGGAGTGGGGGGAGGCCCAGAGCTGTGGAGGCAGGGGGTGCGGGATGGGGGAAGAGCCCAGGGCTTGGGCAGCAGGGGGACAGGGGGACAGACAAATTTTTTTTGGCTTGGGGCAGCAAAAAACTTAGAGCCAGTCCTGCCTCCACATACCGTAAGGTAGGTAGGAGCGGATCATTATTATCCCTACTTGAAAGAGGGAGAAGCTAAGGCTGAAAAAGGAGAATTGACTTGCCTGAGGTCATACAGCCAGTCAGTGGCAGAGTTGGGAGTAGGACCCAAGAGCCCTGATTTTCAAACTAACCATCGGATCTTGAATTTCAGACACTGAATGACCTGAGTAAAGTGCTCTCAGATGAGCTCCAGATCAACAACAGTGCACAGTAATTATTCAGCAAGTATTTGAGGAGAACTGCAATGTTACAGAGAATTGTGAACTGCTCAGAGACCATCAATGCAGAGAAGCAGCAAAATTCATCAAACATATAAGTGGTTATGACTTATTTACTTGGTCTTAAAAGAGAACAAGGAACTGAGTCTTCTCCCCTGTCAATAAGCCCCTGCTCAGCCAATCAGGGTAGAGAATGAGGATGAGAGGCTGAGGGTTCTCACCAGAGAGCCCAAAGGATGGCCAGGTCACTGGTGGGAATCACTGCCCAAGCACTATTTCAGCCCCACATTTTTGGGTGGACCTCCCATAGTGGGAGCTGCCGAGCACTCCCCCGCAACACACACACACACACCCCCACACCCCCCAGAGGGGACACTAGAAGCAAGAGAAGAAGAGAAAGGAGGGAGGGATGGATGGAGGAAAAGGTGAAACAAAAAGGACAAACCCTAATGTTCCCAGTGATTCTAAGGGACAAAATCCCAGGTGCAGAATAAAATTCTGCCACCTTAAGCTCGTGTTTTCCATGCCTAGAATTCAACTGACACCAGATGGATCAGACTGAAAAGGTTTCAAACCTCAAGGAAGCTCTTACCTTCTAGACAGGGATGGCTGTTTTCTAGTAAAATCAGGAAAAGGGAAGGAGAAAACTCGAAAGAAGTTCCTCCTGGTGCTTACATACCTGAACTCAAATACTTTCTCAGTCCTCAAAGAGAGACCTGGAGAAGGAGACTTGCTGAAGCAAAGCCACAGAGGTCTCTGAGGTTTCCCTGGCCCCTCGCTGCTCTCCTGCCTGGCTGATGTCAACATCTCTCTGTGAGGTCACCACCTCCCCACCACCTTTGACCAATAGTCTGAGGTCCTGCAAAAGGCTTTTGTGATGTCACTGTCACACCCCTCCCTTGCTGTGCTAATGTCCTGCCCCTGGCCAGGAACTTTGGAAGTTTGAGCTTCTCCCTGTGGTCACCCCACTCAAGGAGCGTTCGTTCTAGGAAGCAAGCTGGCTAGACAGGAAAACATCAGACGCTGCTCCCAATGCTACACTCCATTTTTCAGAAATTAGTCAACTTTATGGCCAGAAGAGATTATTAGAGCATCTAATCTGACTCCCTGCATATCACAGGCCTCCTGTATGACACAATAGCTACTTTTGGGGCAAACACATTCCAGAAAGGCATCTAGTCTTCATTGAATGACATCAGGAGATGGCAAATCCACCACTTTCCTTGGTAGCTTGTTCCTGTGGTGAATCATCCTTGCTGTTGCTTATTTGTGCCTTAAGTGTAATATGAATTTGTCTCTTTTCATCTTCCAGCCATTGGGTCTTGTTATGCTTTTCGCTGCTAGATTAGAAAGCCCTTTAATAGCCAATCTTTTCTCTCCATTAAGGAATTTCAATGAAGTCAGCTTTCAATCTTCTTTTGATAAGCTAAACAGATTGAGCTCTTTCAATAGCTCACTAGAAAGCATTTTTCTCCAGCCCTCAGAACATTTGGTGGCTCTTGGCTGCCCTAGCTCCAATTTCACAACTTCTTTTTCAAATGAGGACACCAAAACTGGACGCAATATTCCAGTATCAGTCTCACTGATGCTCTGTCACCTCCTGTGACGTTATTGACATATTCTTTAACTATAGATCACTGTTGCAACCACTAATATATTTGCACCCAGTATTGTAGAAAGGTTGTCATGTAAAGGGTGTATGGAGAGGTTCTGATTGGCTGATTATAATGATGCTATCTCTAGATGTGTATCTTTTTTGGTGTTGACATTATGAATATTGGCTCTATGCTGCCCATATTTCAAACTTGTGCTATGCTTCCCGGGAACACCCCAGCCAGACAAGTTGGTGTCAGTTCTGCCTAGCCTGCTTGATGGCTCATTAAGGACCATGAGTTATGCAACTGACCCATTGAGAGAAGGCAGATATGCCTTGTGACTCAGCAAGATATGCAGGGACCTGCCTACAGACAGAACTTTAAGGTTTTTTTCTATGCCATGTGCTGGATAGAGTGTCCTTGGGACAAAGAAAGCAAAGACCACATGGCAAGAGACTATAAAAGGCTGATGCCTCGTCTCCATCTTATCTTCAATCCTGCTTCATACCTCTGGAGGGACTTTGCTACAAACTGAAGCTCTCTACAAAGGACTAAGTGACCCATCCCAGCTGTGGATGGACTCCAGAGACTTGATTTCAACCTGCAGTTTATTCCATCACTGCTACAAGCCTGAACCAAGAACTTTGCCATTACTGGGTGTGAAGGGTTCAAATCCATGTGCATTTTATATAACAACCTGGTCTATGGATTGTGCCAGCTCTTTTCCAGACCCAGAGTCCAGAGCATGGTCAAGGGACCAGAGGCCTAGCAAATAGTGATCAGCTAAGAGAAAGCTGGGGTAAACGGAAAGCCTCGCTTGCTAAGATAGGCCTGGTCAGCAAATTGCCAGGTGTTGGAGCTAAGAACTAAAGAATTGTGTCTTATTCAGAGTTGCAGATTGAACAAAGAATCCCTTTTTCTCTTGTGTTTGTTTCTTCTGTAGGGAGATGTTCTTCCCACACATCCAACCTTGAATTTATGAAAAGTTGGCACATGTCAGTATAAAATATGGCATCCTTCCACCACCCTTCCAAGGGACCAATGCCTTTCCTTTAGACACACAGAAAACAATCTTTATTGTCATATACTTTCACTGTTTCTTTGCTTTAACACCTACGAATGTACCTGTTGGACTATCAAAAGAGTTGCTCCATTTCTGTGGACCTCAAATCAGAATTCAACATAAAATGTTATTAGTATAAAATATCTATCAAAGTATTCATTAAATGTTAACTTGCTAACTTGAGACTATGGGCAGAGACATTATGTAACCTGTTAACCACTGGCTAATGTGCTATCTTGTTTTGCTGCAAAACCTATCTCAGGGTGTGGAACTGCCTACCCTGTCACTTTCCCCCACCCATGAAAAACCTATATATTCTATTGTAATCAATTGATAGGCTCAGAGACATTGTCAAATAAGCAAGATGACTCTCCGCCAGCGCTGTGTGTAATAAACTACTTTTATTGACCTCTACACGGTGTAGATTTATCTCCTTCACAGACACCTGCTGAATAAAGAGGAGATTCAGCATCCAGCGCCTCCACCTCTCCCAACAGCTTGGTGATCTTTTGAGGAAATGGAGAAGACTGCCTTTGCCTCCTCTCCCGACAGCTTGGTGATCTTTTGAGGAAATGGAGAAGACTGCCTTTGCCTAGCTGTACATTGCTTGCAAAAGAAACAGGTCTTTTTGGTGACAAGTGTTGAAAGGAGCCACTAGGCAAATGTGGAGACAAGAAAAACATCTCCTAACTGAACTTGCATCTGTGGATGCTGAAGCCACAACACAGAATGCTAAACGCTATATGACCACGGCTGAAGTCAGAAGAGTCTCTACCGAAGTCTTTTTCCACCAGCAGGGGCCTCTCTGTGCACAGAACTCCTGGTAGATTGATGGCTGCAGGCAGTGGAGAACTCTATTTTGGCATCTCTTTGTCTCTTTTGTGGTGAACATCTGCAGTGACTGTTAAAAGGCCTCAGGATAGTGGTCTTTGGGAAGAGGTGGCTGAAGAGCCTTCCTAGTAACCAGGAAATCTTGGCTTGGCCTGACAGTTCTTCCTTGCTGAACCTAATGTGTCTGTTGGCTCCTTTTTCATATCTCTTTTCATAAGAAGAAAAAACCTGTCATCAGAATCCTTCTAAGTGGTGGTTCAAGACAGAGAGAGCCTTCCTTGCGGCTGAGTCTTGGTGCCATGGGGCATGTTTCACCACTGCAGTGCCTACTGTTGGCCATCCTGGCAATTAGGTCTGGTCCACCAGTGCACCTTCATCCAGTGGCATCTGGCTGCCATCTGTTCTATCATTAGGACCCATCTCGCTCTCAGGACTTCAATGTCCTCTTATGGACAGAGCCCTCTGGCTGTGCCCCACTCAGTTCTCTCCCCGCTTCCAGGGGGCAGCTGTCCTCTACCCAGACACTTGCCTCAGTGGCCAGCTGCAGTCCAGGGTGTAGCCACCTGTGTCAATGGCAACTGAGGCAAAAGGGGTGCACCTCCAACCCCCACCATCTGTTTCCCTGGACCACTTCCCCACAGACCTAGCACCTTCCTCCACCTTTGTATAAGGGCCTCAGACTGGCAGTAATCAGCCAGGAGGTCACTCATGCTCCCCTTACCCACCCAGCACTACTCTGATCATGGCACCCGTCCTTGTCCTTGTCCTTGTCCTTGTCCTTGTCCTTGTCCTTCAGGGGAGCCAATCCTCCCTCCTCAAACTCCAAGGAGTGACTGACTCTTGCTGTGCTGAGCAGCCTTTTATATATGGGCTACTCCAGCAAGCCTTCTCCTGATTGGCTCTCCCAATAAGCCCTTTCTTGACTGGCTGGGTTCTGTGCCACCTCTGCAAGGCTGCCTTAATTTTTTTCCTAATTGTTTGGGGCAGTCACCCCACCACACTTGGAAAGTGGCAAATGAGAAGTCTAGAGCTGAAGGAAAGGTTACCATGACTCAGAACTGAGCCGAGGTTGCTGTGACTGAAACACAGATCACTAACCAGTATATGATCACAGTGGCTGGTGGGAGAAGCACATGTTAGAAGCCCTCTGTCAACTCAGCTGTGGCTTTCTGTGCACAGAGAGCCAGACACCTCAAAGTCTACAAGTCTTGAGGGAAATGGAGAAGGTCTGTACTTTGGAATTTGCAGGTGTTGTCCTGGACCATCAAATGGAACAGTTGTAAGCACTTTCTTGATGCAGGCACCATGGCTTAGCTGGCTAAAGCACCTGTCTAGTAAACACGAGATCCTGGGTTCAACTCCCAGTGGTTCCTTGTTGTACGGCTTTTGTCTCCTCTGCTCACATTTTCCTGTGTCTTTCTAGGAAACAGAAGAGACCTCCCTTGGTATCCAAGTAACTGCTTGCTAAGGAAAAGGCTTCTTTGAGAGAAGCATTGGAAAGAATCAAATCACAAGCCAGGAGTCGATGAAAAGGCTGCTGTGACTGGCATTAGCGTGGCGGTTGCTTCAACTGCAATTGCTGCAACATGAGAGCCTGTGCCACGCATCCTTGAGGTTCGCTGGGGATGTCCACACACAGGCCATGTCACCTTCCTTTTGATTGTCACTGATGAGAAATGGAGCAGCTGAGAGAAAAGTCCCAGAGAGCAGCACAGTGGCTAAGCTGGCCAAGGCACCTGCCAGGTAAAGTGGAGGTTAGAGATGTAGCAGCCAGTGGTGCCTTGCCAAATGTGTCTGCTCTTCCCACCTTTTGGTCAATCTTTTGAGGAAGCAGAGAAGACTGCCTTTGCCTTGCAGTGCAGATGCTTCCAAAAGAAACTGCTTGTTTTTTTCTGACAAGTGTCAGAAGGAGGCACCTAAGAAACGTGGGGACAGGGAAAAGGTCATCGTAACTCAACTTGCATCCATGGCTCTTGAGGCCACAATGCAGAGCACTGAACACTGTAGGACCACAGGTGGTGACAGAAGGGGCTTTTCCAAAGGCATTTTCCATTAGCATGGTCCTCTCTGTGTGCAGAATTCCTCATCGTTTGATGTCTGCAGGCCCTGGAGATTATTTGGCATCTCTCTCTCTGTCTCAGTGAACATCTGCTGTGGTTGTTGAAAGTCTGTGATAGGATCTACAGGATGAAACCTGAACAGAGGGACCCCTGAGCCCTGTATCCCACCACCTGGATTCCATCTCACACTGTGATGCTGTGACAGGCTGCGAATCTCTGGCACATATTGTACTTACATAGACATCCACAGGTTGGGGCACATCCAACGGAGTTACATGAATGCTTCTCCCAGCCACTCATAAAACTAACGATAGAGAGCCTCCTGCCAATTCCCCCCCATCTCTGCAGCCTTGCACCCCTGAATTATATCGCAGGAAGAGCGAACCACAGAGGCTGCCTCCCCCACATGCGGGAAAATGGCTTGACCTGCTAGCCCCGTGGACTAAGTCTCCAGGCCTCCAGCTTGCCCCATTCAACCCAACGGCTTGATCTTGTGGCCAGAATTATTTGCACTTGTGATTTCCCCCAGCAGTACCCCACAGGGTTCCAGGTTCAGCTCCAGCACAGGCCCCACAGGAAGGCTTAATTCTTGAGCTGCAGCACATGCTGGGCAGGCTTAAGGCTGGGCTTCCCATTGCAGAGGAGAAGAAGAAGACTCGGACCCTGGTGAGGCAGGCTGGAGCTTCTTGGATCCCATTTGCTCACAGCCAGCCCCCCGCCCCCACTCTCAAGTCGTCAATGGCACCCCAAGGTCGGCCAGAATGGAGCAGCGGTTTTTACTGCACCAAGTCCACTTATGGCTCACAGGCAACTCCCAGACTCTCCACAGCCCACCATCTCGGCCAGAAAGGAGCCCACTCAGCCTCACCATTGCTTCTTTTCCTTCCCCACAGAACTCCACTTCTCCTGACCTGCAAGTAGCCATCTCTGGGATGCCAAGAGGCAGGCAAAGGGGTCTATCTCCCAGAAGCCAACCACATCTCCATGGGTTCGGCCCTCAGAAGAGCAGATGGGGGTTTCCTGGATCCCAGTTGCTCACAGCCAGCCCAGCCCCCACCTCTAAAGCCATCAATCTATAGGCCAACCTCCAAGGGGAGAGGAGGCCAAACCACAAGCCTCCAAAAGGTGACACACCGCACTGCTCTAGGTTCTCCAGAATGACGCCAGGGTGTTTTCTCCACTGACGTCAGCATCCTCTGTCATGCAGGGGTTGGAGTTATCTCAGGGACAGGCCAATAGCAGAAGGAGGAGTGCCTTCCTGGACAGCAAGGGGATCTGAGAAAAGGAGACCAGCATGTTTCTGCCTGGCTTTGAACCAGGGACCTTTTGTGTATTGGGCAAATGTGATAACCACTACACTACAAAAACTCTGTCTGCTTAGCTTGTGCTCGCCCTGGCACACACTGATGGGGAAACGTAGAGCGAGTGGTGGCAGCCCTCCAATAGCTCAGCTGGCAGAGCAGAGGACTGGAGCTGGTGCTCAGGAAGTCATCCTGACGTCACCCTTCTGAACCTTGCTTGAAGGAAAGCTTCTTTTTCTTCCCCTTGCTGACGAAGAACAAGAGAAGAATGAAAGGGCAGGTGGGCCAGCTCGGTGCAGAAGCCCATGCTGTCTTTTCCTGCTGCATAGCCTGAAATGAGGGGTTTGTGGCAGTTAAAGGAACTGCTGCACTGTCAGAAAACAGACCAGCCCTGCACAAAGGGAGAAAGAAGAGCCTGCCAGAGCTTGGGATTGAACCACAGACCTTTAGCTTAGCATTCACCCAACTGAACTACTGCAACAGCTGCTACGTTTCTTTTTAACCTGTTGCTTTTCTGTCTGGGATGCTTTTGTCAGTGGCCCATTCAGACAAAATTCACATTTGCGTTCCTTAGCTGGCTAAAGCCCTTGTTTCCTAAACCAGGCAATCCTGGGTTCGACTCCCAGTGGTGCCTTGGGGAGTGGCTTTTGGGGCACCTGGCATTGGCTACTGCCAGAAGACAAGATTCAGAGCTAGATGGACCTTTGGTCTAACCCAGTATGGTTTTTCTTATGGTTTAAATTACACTCACAGGCACTGATAATAGAGTTCCTGAAAGTTTAGGTATTAAGAGCTGATAGGTCAGTGGTCCAGTCCCCTCAAGGATGACCCCCTCCCTCTGGGGCAGGGGCAGGTCTGAGCTCTCACACCAAATGCCCATTGTGGCTCCCAAAATCTGTGAGCGGCTCATTTAGTTTACACCCAGAGTTGAGACCTACTTTGTGTCCAGTGTCTGAGAATGAAAATCCTAAACCACCCTTTGAAATAACAAATGCAGCAGGATTTGCTATTGTCCCTGCCCCAAAGCAGAAAGATCAATGGAGAAATGCCATTGAGTCCAGGGTAATACTTGACTGCGGTTTTACCATTTCCACTTGCTAAACTCCCTCCCAACCTTCTGGGCTCGTAGAGCAGGGTACTGAGTCTGAGCCCAGACATGTGCACTGCAACTTTACTCCAGACCTAGCTGCATGATCCTGATTTATGTGACATAGACCAACCGTGGGTGTTTCATTGCACTGGAGACGTAGCCTAACGTTATATCTATACTGTGATTAAAACACCCAGGGCACCTGTCTCAAAGCCCTGATCAGCTGACTCAGGGTTATGGGACTTGGGCTGTGCCAGACTATAAAATTACGGTGCAGACATATGGACTTGAACCCAATCTCTGAGACCCCCCAGAGGGGTGAGGGTTTCTGAACCCAGGCCTCAGTGTGAACACAAATATCTGCACCACAGTTTTTAGCCTTTCAGCTTTAGCTCCATGAGCCCAAGTCAGATGACCAAGACCAGCCATGCTGCCACATTTATCCCAGGAGGGATGGACTCTAAGGGTACGTCGCCATTGCAGTGGAAGCCCAGGTGTGGCATGCTGTGCTTAAAGCAGCACCCTGCAATCCCCATATTCACCACTCTCATATAATGATAACATGGTTTGTACGAAGTCTGCCTGGTGAGCTATCATTTCAAAAGTCTTGATCTGTTGAACATTAATATCATGTTGGATTGTGTGTGCTCGCATTGGTTGGGAAGTTATAAAGTTTTGCTCTGTGTGCCTTACTGAAATATGTTATGAGGTCGGGAAATGCCCCCCACCAGCCTTTCAGGTGTGACAATGGAGGAGCCAGACTTGCTGCTGGCCCATTGAAGGTATCCACACTCCCAAGGACTATCCCAGGAACCTTGTACAATGCAGACTTCTCCGAGATAGCCCAGCAACAATGGACAGTGCTTGATTCACATCGTAGCAAAGGTATCTCCTAGCAAGTTGGAAGAAACTATGAAAGGGGGGTAGAGACATTATGAATTGGCCTCCTTTCTCCCACAACTCAATACCTGCAAACACATCTGGAGGACAAACACTGAACTGAGATAAATCAGAAGAGAATAATAATAATACATTCAAATAAAAGTCCCCAAACAGACTAGTATTGGTTTTTCAGCAGAAAATTTTCAGTCTGGGGAACTTTGTCTTCTCAGTCAGACCTTGCCAAGGGAAGCAGGTAGAAAATGTTTGAGTTTCCTCCTTCAGAACAGTTTGGCCTAGACACTAGCTCTGGTCCACGGTTGTGGCTTTGCTCAGGATGGGGGTCTTTTAATTATTTGGGCAAGTCCCAGGGTGTTTGGGGTAGATTATGAGGATGTTACCTTTTGAGATAAAGACTAAGAAATACAGGACTAGAGAAATTTTTTTAGATATCTGGGATTTAGACATTTAATTTAAAGCAAGGGGAGCGGGTCTGAGTTTCTGAGAAGGTTTTTGTTTGCAAGAAGCAACATTGTTGGGTCTGTTATTGTACCAAAGGGGGAGATGGTTGTCTATAAAGAAGAGGCGAAAACTAAATGCATCTGATGAGGATTAAATTTGAACTCATGCGTGCACAGGATAATGGATTAGCAGTCCATCACCTTAACCACGCAGCCACCCTCATCTGAACTGTTAAAAACAGGACAGGAGGAGAAATCTAAGGCCGACGGTGATAGGGACAATATGGAGTTTTAAGTACTAAGCAGAAGCAGGGACTGAATATGCTCCCCCCTCACATCTAGTGAGAAGCTGTGGGAAAGACTTCAGGAACAGACTGTGTTTGCCTAGACACACCTACTCTGCCTACGTATGGAGCATGATGGGGCCGCTTCCCGAAAATGACCAGTTTTGGCAGGTGTTGGGTTACAAATCACTTTAGGATTGAGTGGAATGAAATGTTATTATCCTTCCTGTATGAGTTAAGGGCAGCAGAACATACCTAGTCCCTCCTGATGGAGGGGTAGGTGAGTGAGGAATAGCTTTTATTGGACTGCATAGAAGTGATTGCGGACATCATCCCAAACCAGTGGTCCCCAAACTTTTCACACTGTGCCCTCTTAACCATGGCTGTGGCCCCTTGGAAGCCGCGGTCGAGAACCTGGGCTGGGAGTGGTACTGTGGCTTGCTGGGGAGAGGGGTGCAGACACAGGTAAAGGGGTTGCGGCTGGGCCAGGGGCTCAGGCTCAGGCTGAGGGTAGGGTAGGCTAAGAGCTGGGACAGAGTGGGACTGAGTGGTGCTCCCTCCCTGCCCTCCATGGGGGCTGGCTCAACCCTGAGGTGCCTCCATGAACATTCCTCTGTGCCCCCCTAGGAGGCATGCCCCGCATTTTGGGAATCACTGCCCTAAACTGACCCCTAGTCACTAAGCAGGGGCTAGTGATGCCAAAGCCCAGGGACAGGGAGCTTAGCCAGAGTGGCGCCTGCAGGTCACATGCTGGGGGGCTGACACAGGCTCAGTGCTCTGGAACAGCTCTGAGCCAAACCCAGGCAGAGTTCTCATCAGTGTGACACTGCCCAGGGGACGCTGTCACTGGGGGAAACCTCCTTGCCTTCAGCACGACCTGGGACTGACCTTGGACCTTTCAGCACCCGTTCCATGCCAGGAGCTTCCTGTAGTGAGTCACCTTAGCAGGACACCTGGGAAAACCTTACACCCCCCCAAAGGAGTCATGCACCCCCAACTTCCACAATCCCCAGTGACTCTCAGCCAGCATTGTAAAACAGAAGGTTTATTAGTGGTCTGGAATACAGCCTAGGAAAGTTCTTTGTTAGCATAGGAAGTAGGAAGATTCAGCAAAGTCCATCTTCATGAGACCCAAAACTCAGAGCCTGGGCTCTCCCCTTGAGTCTCAAAACCAGCAGACTCCTTGCTTCCAACAGCCCAACTCAGCCAGGCCCTTTTGTCCCTCTTCTGTCCTTTCTACTGTTTCCCTGGCAACCTACTCACCTGGCCTCCACTTCTTTCTTTGTTCTCTGAAGGACATAAATCACACCGTTTAGAGGTCAAGCAGAGGAGTTTATTGCACACAGCGCGCTGGTGGAATGTCACCTGCGTATTAGGTTTCAGAGGCACTGTCATGGTCTGTTTCCCCACCTTGAACTTTAGCGTCCCAGAAGTGGGGACCTGCCTGTTTACCTTCTAAGCTTAATTCCTAGCTTAGATCTTATCAGGCTGCACCACTCCAAAATACGTGTTTAGGTAACTCTTTGTCCCCCAAAACCTTCCCTGTGGGACCCAAGACCCCAAAACCCCCTGTTCTTCAAAACGAAGGAAATTAACCATTCCCCCTATCCCTTTCTTCCTCCAGATTTTTCCCTCCTGGGTACACTGGGCGATCACTGTGATTCAATCTCCCGATCTTAAACAGAGAGGAATTCACCTTCCCCCCACCTTCTCTCCCCCTCTCAGACTCTCCTGAGAGAGAGACAGTGAACCTAACACAGAGGGGAAATTACCTTTCCCTCCCCCCTTTTCTCTCCTTTCCCCCCACCAATCCTGGTGAGTCTAGACCCCGTTCCCTGGGGTCTCACAAAAGATAAAAATCATCAGGTTCTTAAACGAAAAAAAACTTAATTAATGAAAAAAAAAGTACAATTATCTCTTGGAAAATCAGATGAAAAATGTTGACAGAGCCTTCACTAGATAAACTGAGGGGACTTCCCTCCCCCTAGCAGAAAATACAGTTACCAGCAAACAGAGGTAACTCCTTCAGCCAAATACACTTTGCAAATAAAGAAACAACAAAATTGAATCACGGCCTTCTTCTATTGCTTACTATCTGAACCTGAGAGTCTGTTTCAGTAAGATTGGAGAAATCTGGTTACATGACTGGCTTCTTTTTAATCCCAAGAGAGACCAGAGAACAAGAAAACAGCACAAAAAAAAGACTCCCTCCACCCAGATTTGAAGTATCTTGTCCTCCCGATTGGTTTCTTTGGTCAGTGTCAGCCAGTTCACTGAGCTTGTTACCCTTTACAGGTAAAATGAGAACATTAACCCTTAACTTCTGTTTATGACAGGCACTGGTCCAAATTAATTGATTACAACCGAATATATAGATTTTCCATGGGAGGGGGAAAATGACGGGGTGGGCAGTTCCACACCCTAGCCTTAGGTTTTTGCAGCAATTCAAGATAAGCATATTATCCAATGGTTAAACATTGTTCATAATGTCCTAACAACTGGTCCCAGTAAGCAAGTTAAACATTTAATGAATACTTTGATAAAATGTTACTAGTATAAAATATCTAGTTGAATTCCGAATTTGGGGTCCATAGGAATGGCGCGACTCCTTTGATTTTCCAACAGGTACATTCTAGGGGTTAAAGCAAAGAAACAGTGAAAGTAATGGCAATAAAGTTCTTTTTTGTGTGTCTTAAGGCAGGCCGTTGGTTCCTCGGAAGGGAGCTTGGAAGGATGCCATATCTTCTACTGACAGTGCCAACTTCTCATAAACTCAAGGTTGGATTTGTGGGAAGAATGTCCTCACCTACAGAAGAGACTACACTAGGAACAGGGATTCTTTGTTCAATCTGCAACTCT